>NC_134556.1:20190405-20418472 GCF_025594145.1 Primulina tabacum
TGGGGCCATTCGGTATAGTGCTTTTGAGATCGGTGCGGCCCCAAGGATCAAGTTGATCTCAAACTCCACTTCACGGTCCAGAATCATGCCAGGCAATTCTTCAGGGAAGACATCCGAAAACTCTTGAATAACCGGAATATCATCTATTTTCGCAATTTTGATTTTGATGATAACAAAACTTGTTAATTATGTTACTTTTAATCTACCTTAGAGTGCAGCAGCTAGGATCACTCACGAGCTGTTTACATTGCAAGCTGAAGACCTAACTGATCGTACAAACTGAATCAGTTTAACTGTTACATCAATTGAATAGTCCAGCTGATTGTCCAGTTGATAGGTGGTTCAGCAGGAGAACCTCAAAAGCTTGGCCAGCCGAAGTAGTGTTGAACTGATGAAGAAACCCAGCTGATCAGTTAAACTGAATAAGAGTGAAATCAGTTCAACTGACGAGTCAACTGATTTCACCAGCTGTAAGGACCGTGTATCGTATTATCGTAAATCCTGTGTGATTATCGATAATTTATGAAATTGTCATGTGATTATGTATTTGATGTATATTATGACAATGAAATTGAGAAAATGAATATTGAATATGATTTGACGTTGTAAGAGCTCGAGTGGAGAAGCCGGACGCCAATATAGTACAAACATAAATATTTGTACAGAAGATGTGGCGCCCGGGCGGTAGAAAGTGACCGCCCGAGCGCCAAGGTAGTAATTTTGAGTATTCGGGCAGAGGACATCGCGCCCGAGCGGTAATTTGCGACCGCCCGAGCGCGATGCAAGTGATAATCGGACAGAACATGCCACGCCCGAGCGGTAGTTTTTGACCGCCCGAGGGCGATGCATTTGAAACTCGGGGGCAGAACCTCTCGCGCTCGAGCGCGAGAAGTCTACCGCCCGAGCGCCGAAACGGTGGAAGGATAAGAATGATTCTGCTATTCGATTTCTTCATTCTATCTTTTAGCAACTTCGAAAAAACGAGAGAAATCAATTTTCTTTCGTCTGATTCGACTTCGAAACGCTGTCTAAACGCGAAACAAATGATATATTTTTTATCTTCGCGTTGAGGGCTTCTGACTGAGGTAATTTTCTTCTGGTTCCAGCAGCTCTAAATATTAAAGTGCTGGAATAGCATGTATTTGAAGTTGAATTTCCTGTATGTAATAGAATAACCGACAATAATCTTATATTCGAAGTCGGAATTGAATTATGATATGATTTCGATTTGATATGAATTTTTTGAAGTTTCAAATGATATTTGAAACTCATATTAATGATTTTGGAGTATGTTATTGATTGGAATGAGTATGTTATTGATGTAGATAAAGTGTAATATCAATATCTTCAGGCTACATCAACTGGAAACGAAGAATTGAGGTATGTTACGACCGGGTAACATAGGACAGGTATCTGTATTATATGATATATGTCGGATTGATTTGATTGATTGGAATGAGATTATGAGTCTATATGCCTTATTTGTTGATTGATGTGGCATACATGACATTGAGTTTCAGATATCGATGTATAAAATAAATGTTTTGTTAACACACATCATTTTATGCATACATCGATACATGACATGCACGTTGAGCTATGATCCTTGGATACCTTGATATGATTGGATTGGATTCCGGGGTTTGTGAACACAATCGCTATGCCGGTATTATATGTCCCGTAAAGCATAGACAATTGTGGCCCCATATGATTGGATATGAGATTTGGGATTTGATTGCGCTTTGCCGACGCTATCATACGAGTATCCCATATTGGCCGGTGTGCCAGCTCGAGCATTGATTTGATAGCGATTTGATTGATTCTGACATGTGCTCAGTGGATGGGCATTTGACCCGATACCTCCACGACATACATGCATTGCATACCATATATCATTGTTTAGATATCTGTGGTATATATGATTTGTTGTTCCATACGGAGCTTTGCTCATCCCCAAGGGGGGCTGTTGTTGTTTTTGTGTGTGGACAATGGCAGGTACTCCAGGATATCAGGAGGCCGGAGAGGGTGCTTCAGGAGGGAGTCACAGTTTGAGTTGAGGTTTATATTTTCTTCCCAGTATATATGTATCTATATACCGGGGTATGTCCCGATGATATGAGTTGTTTGTATGTGATTGGCTTTGATTACGTGTGGACGTGTTTTATGATTTGAGAATAAATACTATTTTCAGTATTCAAATTATAAAAAAGATATTTTCGGGCTCATTGTAAAGAAATTTTAAACTCGTTTTCGGCTGTAATTAGTTAACCCTAATCAAAGTGCATTGTAATAACGATTAGGAGCTAAGGGCCCCACACTGTATGGTATCAGAGCATAGCTGGGAATGCTCGATTGAGTTTTGTGTACACTTGAATATGCACAAATGAATTGTGCACTTGTGTTTGATTTATTTGTATTAATTGCTCCTACTTGATTGATTCGAGTAAGTATCTGATGAGATTGATGATATGAGATGATGAGATTATGAGATTGATATTGATTGGTGATATTCATCATTTGATTTGTAGATGGATCCCACAAATGAAACTGCGAGTAGTAGTACTGAGAAGATTGTTGGACAATTTGTAGGATTGTCCATGGATGTAGTGATGGCTCGATTCCAGGTTCTAAAACCACCGAGGTTCTTTGGCACTGAGAGTGCTGAAAGAGCTGAGGCCTGGCTGAAGGATATTGAGCACTTGTTTAATATTGTTGAGTATTCCAATGCTCGGAGACTGAAACTTTCTTTGTATCAGCTGAAAGACCGAGCTAAATCTTGGTGGGAAGCCGCTGAGATCGGATTGAAAGAGGCCGGGATTGAAGTCACTTGGGATGTCTTCAAGGCCCAGTTTTTGGAGCAGTATTCCCCTCCATCCTATTATACTGCTCAGGAGAATGAATTCAATAATCTGTAGCAGGGAACGATGTCTGTTGCAGAGTATGCTTCGAAGTTTTCAACTTTACTGAAGTATGCACCTCACGTAGCTAGGAATGCGAAGGCAAAATATAACAGGTTTGTGAATGGATTGCATCTTGCTATATATACTTATGTTGTTTCTGGATTGCCTACCAGCTAAGCAGAGGCAGTGGAACGAGCCAAGGCAGCCGAGGCTGGACTTAGGAGAGGAGGTCCACAGTATACTCCTCCACCCCAGTGCCAGCTCAGCAGCCTACTTTTCGACCGAGAGGTAAGAAGTTCAAGAAGACTGGCTCTGTTTCTTCGTCTTCTTCGAGCTCTAGTGGATCACAGCGAGGGAGTCCTGTGATTGCTCCCTATTGTAGCCATTGTGGAGGCAAACATACTATCGAGCAGTGTCGAGGTATGTTTGGTACTTGTTATCAATGTGGGCAGGAAGGCCATTTCTCTCGAGTATGTCCGAACAGGGGTACAACTTCTGCTCATCCCCAGCCAGGATTTAGAGGTGGCCCTGGTATGACGAGACCTACTGTTCCTGTTCAATCATTTCAGCAGTCAAGTGTCCCACGATATCGAGGACCGGGTGGTCAGAGTGCCCAAGTTCCTCCTCAAGTGAGAGTGTACGCCATGACTGAGGATCAGGCGAGAGAAGCTCCTGGAGGCGTGATTACAGGTATTTGCACGCTTTGCGATTATCCTGCACGTGTTTTATTTGATACAGGAGCATCTCATTCATTCATATCTCATGCATTTGTTGCATCTCACGATATTGAATGTACCCCGTTGTATGATATTTTGTCGATAGCCACGCCAGCAGGGAAGATTATTTTGTCTGAGAAAGTTGTGCATAATTGTGTATTGATATATGAGGATAATGTGGTATTTCTTAATTTGATTGTCCTCCCAATGCACGACTTTGATTGTACTGTTGGCTTGGATATCTCGATTGATTGTTGTCATGGAGTGGTTCGATTTCGACCGATTGATGGACCCAAGTGGAATTTTTATGGCAAGGGTTCCCAAGCCAAAATTCCATTGGTATCTTCCTTGGAAATGTCCCGATTGTTGACTAGCGGAGATGGAGGTTATCTTATCTACGATATTGATATTTTGAAGAAGGAGTCTTCTTTATCTGAGATTCCAGTTGCGAAAGAATTCCCAGATGTATTTCCCGATGAGATTCCTGATTTTCCTCCTCATCGAGAGGTTGAGTTTAGTATTCATCTTGTACCAGGAACTGCGCCTATTTCTAAAGCTCCTTATCGCATGGCACCATTGGAATTGAAAGAATTGAAAGAACAATTACAGGATCTTCTCGATAAAGGATATATTCGACCGAGTGTATCGCCTTGGGGAGCTCCAGTTTTATTTGTTCGGAAGAAAGATGGTACTATGCGAATGTGTATTGACTATAGGCAACTGAATCGGGCTACTGTGAAAAACAAGTACCCACTTTCTCGTATTGATGATTTATTTGATCAGCTTCAGGGTACTTCTGTATACTCGAAGATTGATCTTCGTTCTGGGTATCATCAAGTACGAGTTCGAGAAGAAAATGTGCCCAAAACTGCTTTTCCTACGAGGTATGGCCACTATGAATTCTTGGTTATGCCTTTTGGTCTTACGAATGCTCCTGCTATCTTTATGGATTTAATGAATCGGGTCTTCCGAGATTATCTAGACCGATTCGTTATTGTTTTTATTGATGATATTCTTGTCTATTCGAAATCGAAAAAGGAGCATGCTGAACATTTGAGACTGGTACTTCAAACTCTTCGTACTAGTCATTTGTATGCCAAATTGTCCAAATCTGAATTCTGGAAGGACAAAGTGGTATTTCTGGGCCACGTCATTTCGAGACATGGCATATATGTTGATCCTGCGAAGGTCGAAGCTGTATTGAATTGGCCAAGACTTACGAATGTTCCTGAGATCCGTAGCTTCATGGGTTTGGCTGGATATTATCGACGTTTTACCGAAGGATTTTTGAAAATAGCTAAACCTATTACTCAACTGACGCAGAAGAATAAACGATTCATTTGGTCAGATGAATGTGAAGCTAGTTTTCTTGAATTGAAGACGACATTGACCACAACACCTGTGCTAACTATTCCCTCAGGTACCGGAGGATTTGTGGTGTGTACAGATGCGTCTGGTAAAGGTTTGGGATGTGTTCTGATGCAACATGGCAAAGTGGTTGCTTACGCGTCTCGTCAATTGAAAATTCATGAAACACGTTATCCTGTTCGTGATCTTGAATTGGCCGCCATTGTGTTTGCATTGAAGATCTGGCGCCATTATTTGTACGGAGAAAAGTTTGTTATATATTCGGATCATAAGAGTCTGAAATATCTCTTTTCTCAATCTGATTTGAATATGAGGCAACGCATGTGGATGGATCTCTTGAAGGATTTTGATTGTGAGATTCAATATCACCCTGGATCGGTGAATGTTACTGCGGATGCCCTTAGTCGGAAAGTTCATGATTCTGTTTTAGCATCTGTGTGTGTCGTCAAGGTACATGAAGATATATGTACTTCTGGTTGGACTTTTCACTCGAATTAGAATTCTGTCACTGTCTCAGCATTGCAAATTGAGCCGAACTTGATATCGAAAATAAGAAAGACCCGACGAAGCGATGCTCAGATCCAAAAGTCGAAAGAACTTGTATCTGCCGGACATCAGTCTGGAATTCAAATTTCTTCTGATGGTTCTTTACGACTTAATGGTCGGCTGGTAGTTCCTGATGATTCTGATTTGAAATATGCCCTTCTCCGAGAAGCACATTTTAGCAAATACAGTATTCACCCTGGAGGTCGGAAGATGTATTTGACATTGAGACCTCAATTCTGGTGGAAACGTATGAAGAAGGACATTGCTGAGTTTATTTCAAAATGTCTTGTCTGCCAGCAAGTAAAAGCCGAGAGAATGAAACCGGGAGGATTGCTCCATAGTCTTGAAATCCCGAAATGGAATTGGGAACATATCGCTATGGATTTTGTGACTTATTTACCTCGCTCGCCCAAAGGCTGTGATGCTATTTGGGTGATTATTGATCGGCTTTCCAAATCTGCGAATTTTATTCCGTATGAACGGACTTATCCTTATAAGAGAATGGCCCGTTTATACATCGAGAATGTAGTGAGACTGCATGGTGTTCCAGTCTCAATTGTGTCTGATCGTGATCCCAGATTTGAGTCTAAATTCTAGGGTAGTTTTCAGGAGGCGATGGGTACGCGTTTGGCTATGAGTACTGCTTATCATCCTCAAACTGATGGCCAAACTGAGCGTACGATCCAGACTCTAGAGGATATGTTGCATTCGATTGTGATGGACTTCAGAATGGGATGGCAAGATGCTTACCATTGGTCGAATTTTCTTATAATAATAGCTTTCAGACGAGTATCGGTATGGCACCGTTTGAATCTCTATATGGGAGACGATGTAGATCACCGTTATTCTGGGATGAGATTGGTGAGAGACAATTGACTGGACCTGAAATGATACAGGAAATGAACAATAAGGTTCAGTTTATTCGGCAGCGGATGAAAGCTGCTCAGGATCGTCAAACGAGTTATGCGAATAAACGAAGGAGACCCTTGGAATTCTAGAAAGATGACAGAGTGTTTTCGAAAATATCTCCCTTTAGAGGCACTGTTCGATTTGGCATGCGAGGGAAATTATCTCCTCGTTATGTTGGTCCATACGAGATTCTGGATCGAGTTGGTGATCTTGCGTGTCGATTGGTATTACCACCAGCTTTATCTGCCATTCATGATGTATTTCTTGTTTCTATGTTGAGGAAATATGAACCGGATCCATCACATGTGCTTGCACCTGACGAGGTTGAACTTGATCCTTCTCTTTCCTATGTCGAACAACCTGTTCGTATTATGGATCGAAAGGAAAAGATATTGCGAAATAAATCCATCCCGTTGGTTCGAGTACAATGGACACGACATGGTGTTGAAGAGTCGACGTGGGAATTGGAAAGCAAAATGCGAGAATCATATCCGCATTTATTTGATGCTAGTCCATCTGTTCCATTGTATTCGATGTATTATGATCCTTTTACTGATTTTAGTTTTGATATGTACTATAACTGGTGACATATATATGTTTACCAATGTTATGTATATAGAGATGTTTGAGATTTCGAGGACGAAATCTTTTAAGTGAGGGAGAAATGTAAGGACCGTGTATCGTATTATCGTAAATCCTGTGTGATTATTGATAATTTATGAAATTGTCATGTGATTATGTATTTGATTTATATTATGACTATGAAATTGAGAAAATGAATATTGAATATGAGTTGACGTTGTAAGAGCTCGAGTGGAGAAGCAGGACGCCAATATAGTACAAACATAAATATTTGTACAGAAGATGTGGCGCCCGGGCAGTAGAAAGTGACCGCCCGAGCGCCAAGGTAGTAATTTTGAGTATTCGGGCAGAGGACATTGCGCCCGAGCGGTAATTTGCGACCGCCCGAGCGCGATGCAAGTGATAATCGGACAGAACATGCCGCGCCCGAGCGGTAGTTTTTGACCGCCCGAGCGCGATGCATTTGAAACTCGGGGGCAGAACCTCTCGCGCTCGGGCGCGAGAAGTCTACCGCACGAGCGCCGAAACGGTGGAAGGAAAAAAATGATTTTGCTATTCGATTTCTTCATTCTATCATTTAGCAACTTCGAAAAAACGAGAGAAATCAATTTTCTTTCGTCTGAATCGACTTCGAAACGCTGTCTAAACGCGAAACAAATGATATATTTGTGATCTTCGCGTTGAGGGCTTCTGACTGAGGTAATTTTCTTCTGGTTCCAGCAGCTCTAAATATCAAAGTGCTGGAATAGCATGTATTTGAAGTTGAATTTCCTGTATGTAGTAGAATAACCGACAATAATCTTATATTCGAAGTCGGAATTGAATTATGATATGATTTCGATTTGATATGAATTTTTTGAAGTTTCAAATGATATTTGAAACTCATATTAATGATTTTGGAGTATGTTATTGATTGGAATGAGTATGTTATTGATGTAGATAAAGTGTAATATCAATATCTTCAGGCTACATCAACTGGAAACGAAGAATTGAGGTATGTTACGACCGGGTAACATACGACAGGTATCTGTATTATATGATATATGTCGGATTGATTTGATTGATTGGAATGAGATTATGAGTCTGTATGCCTTATTTGTTGATTGATGTGGCATACATGACATTGAGTTTCAGATATCGATGTATAAAATAAATGTTTTGTTAACACACATCATTTTATGCATACATCGATACATGACATGCACGTTGAGCTATGATCCTTGGATACCTTGATATGATTGGATTGGATTCCGGGGTTTGTGAACACAATCGCTATGCCGGTATTATATGTCCCGTAAAGCATAAACAATTGTGGCCCCATATGATTGGATATGAGATTTGGGATTTGATTGCGCTTTGCCGACGCTATCATACGAGTATCCCATATTGGCCGGTGTGCCAGCTCGAGCATTGATTTGATAGCGATTTGATTGATTCTGACATGTGCTCAGTGGATGGGCATTTTACCCGATACCTCCACGACATACATGCATTGCATACCATATATCATTGTTTAGATATCTGTGGTATATATGATTGGTTGTTCAATACGGAGCTTTGCTCACCCCCAAGGGGGGCTGTTGTTGTCTTTGTGTGTGGACAATGGCAGGTACTCCAGGATATCAGGAGGCCGGAGAGAGTGCTTCTGGAGGGAGTCACAGTTTGAGTTGAGGTTTATATTTTGTTCCCAGTATATATGTATCTATATACCGGGGCATGTCCCGATGATATGAGTTGTTTGTATGTGATTGGCTTTGATTACGTGTGGGCGTGTTTTATGATTTGAGAATAAATACTATTTTCAGTATTCAAATTATAAAAGAGATATTTTCGGGCTCATTGTAAAGAAATTTTAAACTCGTTTTCCGCTGTAATTACTTAATCCTAATCAAAGTGCATTGTAATAACGATTAGGAGCTAAGGGCCCCTCACCAGCCCAGCTGAAGATCAGTTCAGCTGATCAGTTCGAAGCATCAGTCAAGAATCTTTCAGTTATGGATGAAGAAAAACTCTTTCAGTGGAGTCCAGCTGGTACGTAAATGTACAAAGCCATTGTCCAGTCAAAGGACAATAATGGACGTTGCATCAAAGCATGAAAGACAAAACGTTTCAGAAGGGCAGTCGGAAAGTCGAAACACAAAGTCCAAGCAATGAATTCGAGATGCAACAAATACAATAAATGAGTCTCACTGTAAGATCAGTTTTCCCGAGGCGGTAGAAGGGGTGACGTAGGAGCAGTTGAAGTCTCCGAACATCCATAAACATATCTTGTGTATTTAACTGATTAACTATTGTTTTCAAACAGTTTGGATCAGTTAGAGTATCCGTCAGTTCAGTTGTCACCATAACTGAGCTGATGAATGCAAAAACTAATCTATCTTTTTTTGGTTATTCAGTTTACATAAGTTAAAATGTTTTCTAATACAACAGTTTTCTTCACGAAGGATTACTTCGAATTTCTTCCGCTTGGTTTTAACAAAACTCGATTTAATTCATCGGTGTTAATATTCTTAGAACACGAGCTATTGCAGTTCATTGGAGAATATAGTGTTCGAAATGCCTTCCAAGGCACTAGCACTGAAACGTCTGCCCTTTTTAATGCTTAAAATTACTAGAATTTTTTTTTAACATGCAACGGTTGAACCCTCAGTACTCCATGAAAATATTTTTATAAAATATTTTGCTCCATTTTAATTAAACAACCAACTAGTATTTGAAAAACCAAAGGAAATTGTCAAAACATGAAATCGTCACTTGTTTTACCAAACCTAAAAACCAATAAACGAAATGAAAAATATCATCCTCTCAAAAACAACTCAAAGCATAAATAAATACTCTTAAAAATCTTTTAACGTAAATCATAATCATAAATCATAAGTGCGGAAAAGTAGAAGCGCTGGTACTCGGGTCGTGTGCACCTTTAGTCCAGTCAGGTCAACCATCAAGACCTCCCTCAAACTCACCTGCATCCATCACACCTAGTGAGTCTAAAGACTCAATACATCATAATCTTAATAACAAGTAATACGTGTAAAATCACATGCAACAGTGAAATATGCTATACGTAAAAATAACATTTTAATGACATGCATAACATAAACATCAACATTTTTCATTTACCTCATTCATAACATATATCCTTTTACCATGATCATAAACATTTTCCTTTTTATTGAATTTTGATCATTAATTGTGACTTTTCTCATCCTCAAAAAGTCGATGGATCCATCTACATGTAACCACAGTACTGGGCGGTGGGGACATCAGCGACGATTTCTCGTCCACTGAGAAATGGGTTCCCTCTGTGGCCTTTTCCCTCACGACATCCCCATTCTTATCCTCATATCCTCAATAGTCAAAATTACTTCACTTTATTCAGCATTTACCTTTTAATCAATTCATAAACATCATGCATTTAATATCATTTTCTTTTTAAAAACAAGCATGCAACATATTCCTTTTAACTTTATCGTTTCGTAGTAAATTCCAAAAAGGAATCGTAAAATTCCATGAACCTTTAACATAAACATTTTAGCATAAAAAAATTGTTAAACAATAAAAATAATCATAATAGCATGTGAAACAGCATTTAGGGCACTGTCATGACGTTTACTAATTTTTAGGTGTAAAATGATCATTTTACCCCTAGATATAAAATTCCTCGTTTTTTATTTTTTTATTTATTTCATTGACTCTCACATGTCCCAAATAATTATTTAAGCCTAAATTAAAATTTCCATAATTTTATTTAGCATAAATACTAGACTTTTTAATTAATTCATAATTAGTCGTTTTGAAAGTGTTCTAATCCCGAAAAATTCTAAACTTTAATATAAACTTCCTAAATTCAAAACTTAGATTTTCATGATTATTTTAGCCCTCGTGAACCACGACTCGAGCCCTGTGAGCCGTGTTTCGATTTACTTTCTCTTTTAAAAACCCTAGACCTACGTTTGAATCACCAACGAGCCATGCTGGATTTTCGTCGAGCCAAGCTCGATCCAACCCCTTCACAACCCCTTAGGTACCTCTTGGACTCACGCTAACCCATAGGACCTGACCCTAAGTTGAAAACCGAACCACTCCAACCTGCACTCAAGCTGGCCGAGACTCCTAGTGCATAAGGACTCCAAGTTTGTGAGCCTAGGACCCTAGCCTTCGACCCAACCCATGAACTAGCATGCCTTGCACCCACCTAGGACCCTTAACCCTTGACCTAGCCCATCCCGAGCCCCCTAAACCAGACCCTGGCTCCCCGCGTGCTGCTGCACTAGAATCGCGCAGCACGCCCTCTCGGGTAGGAGTCCTAGCACGGCTAGGACTTCTTCCCCAGCCCTTAACTCGAGTCCTAGAATGTCTAGGACTCTACCCTTGACCCTTCCCGGACCCTGGCCAAGCCCTGAGCCCAGCCAAAGCCAAGCCGAGCCCACATGTCCCCAATACCGAACCAACTTGAACACATGATAGGAACTTTCGCACCAGCCTTTTTTTGCTTGTTCTTTTGTGATTGCCGGAAGTCTAGTGTGTGTGCTAGGACCTTAAATCATGTATAAACCTTACTTGATCATAACCTAACCTCATGGCAGCCCCTTCACGTGTATAGAGCATCATTTTGGATCAAAATTCATAAGTTTTGGACATGTATGAGTAATATTTCGAAAAATATAATATGAATGGCATAATTTTCATACTAACGATTTTTTAAACGATAATAAGATGTGATAGACGAGAAAAAGAGATGTATGGTGTGCCTTTGTGTTTTAAACGCACGATTATTCGTTGACGGTAAAAACGGCGACGAGGAGGGCTTAGGCTTGATAAACTCTTGAAGCTTTTCGATTTTTTCTTCCCAACTTGAGGTGTGTGTCGTGTATAGTGCGGAGAGAATTTTGTGTGAGACAAAATTCTGAATTGGGGCGTGAATAATGATGGGTTTAGGGTAGGGTTTTTGAGTATTAAATAGTTAATTATTCACTAATTAGTCTTAAGCCTACCAAGTAGGTAAATTAGGCCCATTAATGCTTAATTAACTAAAAAAATAATTTTTTTAAATACGTTTGTGAATTTATTAGCCGAGTTGCCAAAAAGTTCATATTTTTGTTGAAAAACCAACACCTATAAAATTTACCTCCCGATGTATAAAATCACTTCAAAACCTCTTATTTTCAAAACTATGAAAAAGCATAACTCATATTTTAAATAATTAAAATTTATTGTTTATTAAAAACATTTTACGTTTTTCAGCTCTCTGTCTCCGTTCCTCGATCGCAAATTGAATAATCATTAAAAATACAGTTTTTATGCATAAAGATAATAAAATCCTATTTAACATATAATCATGCATGTCACATAATCAATTAAGCAATTAAAATCAATTAATTAGTCATTTTTCCTATTTCCTATATTTGCATGCAGTTGGATTACGTCGTCTTAATTTTGAACCTTACAATTCCTCCCCCCCTTAAATAAAATTTCGTCAACTTACCGAATAACTCTGGATAGTGATTCTTCAAGTCCCTATCGGTTTCCCAAGTAGCTTCCTCTTCCAAGTGATTCAGCCACTTGAGCTTGACCATTGGAACGACTTTGTTTCGAAATCTTCTTTCTTGTCTTGCCAAGATTTGGACAGGTCTTTCTTCATATGTCATATTTGGAGTTAATTGTAGGGGTTCATAATTTAGTACATGTGATGGATTTGACATGTACTTCTACAGCATCGAAATATGGAACATATTGTGAACTCCATAAAGCATTGGTGGCAATGTCACTCTATAAGCTAGTGTTACAATCCTATCCAAAATCTCAAACGGACCAATAAATCTTGGACTAAGCTTGCCTTTCTTGCCAAAGCGCAGAACACCCTTCATAGGTGCTATTTTCACAAATACATGGTCGCCCACTGAAAACTCTAAGTTCCTTCGTCTCTTGTCTGCATAACTCTTTTGTCGGCTTTGTGCAGTCTTCATTCTATCGCGAATTTTGACCACAAGCTCGGCAGATGCTACTACTTAAATTATAATTCACACAAGTGTAGGTTGTCTGCAAGTAATATATTTCGTAAGTACGAGATCGATCCACAGAGAGGTTATTTTAAGTTTAAATTTATTAATTTATAAATTACCAAATGTAAGAATGACGTTTACAAATTATTAAATTTTGTCAAGGATCAAGGATTTATTCTTGGTTTATGTAATATTGTTTAACTAAAGGTAAAACAAAAGAAACCACCAAAAATAATGATTCCAAGAAAATTATATATTTACACACACACCTAATATAATATAGTTCCCACTATAGAAAATACCGAATTCACCGATATTTTATATTTGGTACCTATGATTATATATATAACTATAAAAATATATAATTACATAAAGTAAATGTTAAATTAAATCATAATATTTCATTTAGAACAACCGGAAGAGCCACGCTATTGCCTAAATGAAATATATTTGATTTAATAAGTTAGTTGCGGGAATGTAAAAATTAGTTGCAGTAAAGTAAAAGTTAGTTGCGGAAAGTAAAAAGTTAGTTGCGATAAAGTAAATGTTAGATGTTAGTATTAAATCATAATATTTCATTTAGAACAACCGGCAGAGCCACACTATCGTCTAAATTAAATAAATGATATAATTATATAAATACATATATAATATAACAATAATAATAATTGATGAAATATTTATTGAATCAAAATTAAATAACAAATCAAGATAACCATTTCAATGGTATCAAGCATTTGATGTAAATTGATAACAACAAATAATTCATTTTTATATCTACAATAAAAAGAAGTTAGCAAAATGAAAAGAAATAAAGGAAGAATATACAAAATATAAACAATCTTACTTCACAAAAAATTCATCCTCTTCACCTTGACATAATAGATTTAGCTTGCCATGAATTTACTTATGATCAACACTAAAATCATCACTCAATGTTGGGAAAATGAAAAATATATTCGAACTTAGAACTTTTATACACACTCACACTATATTTTATAATGGAATAGAATGATTTTCAAGCTAGCACAAGGCCTCTATTTACAGGACAAATGAGATAAATTGTCAAAAATTTTACTAATGTCATGTAGTTGTAATAGTAGTTTTTGTCTCCTCCAACTTCAATTACATGGCCATTCTTTCAATGCTTTGTTCCACGACTTTAATCTCTGAATCTGACTTTGCTCAAAACAGCAAACATGTAGGGAAATTTTTGTAGATGAATTTGGCCACTTGGTTCACCTCATTTGGTTAAATATTGAATTATTTCTGATTTTTTTACTATAAACTGGTCATAGTAAAAGTAAATCTGTCCTCTTTTTGATAGTTGCACAATTTGATCATCTCAATGAACTTTTTAGGCAATCATGTCTTCTGCAAAGTTGTAGATAATTTCTCAAGGATTCCAAACATGTTTGAATCACCTCCATTTGAATTTTCTAGCTTGAGTTATCATTATTTTACCAACACGTAGAAATCTGAAAATAAAACATATTTAGTAAGATATTTAAATATAAACAAACAATACTAAAATAAAATAATTTTATAATTTTAATGAAACTTAAAATTTTAAAATAAAGATTTTAACATATAATAAATTATTAATTTTAAGTTTCATCACACCCAGACTATCTTATTACTAATCCCTTAGTAATAAAATTTATCGAAAAATCACAACCTAGATTCTTTATTTCTTTTATATATTTTAATATATAAACATATTCATTTTAAAAACAAACTCATATACCGATTTATATATATATATTTATTTTTCATTTAATATAATAATATATAATTAGATGTGTTTTTATTATTATTTTTATTTTCACATATTATATAAATCAACAATATATATATATATATATATTTTTTTAATTTATAAATTTTTTTATGGTAATATAGTCAAAAAGATAATTCACACCATCCACCATAACATGTATAATATCAAGAATATTATTGTAAAAGTTCCAACTCCATATTCTTTCAGGTCAAAATATTTAATGAATAACTGATTTTCACTCATAGAGTTGGAATGAATATTAACTCTCAATGAAAAAGGTTAAATATTAAAGCAGAGAATTAAATAAACTAATATTGAAAACAAAACATGAAAATTTACAAAGAATAAATCCTCGTTTTTTCTCTTTTTTTTTAAATAACGTGACAGCAAAATTTTACAATAACATAAACTTTTTTTATGCAAACATTCTACCATCAATGTTTATGTAAATAAACATTTATATAACGGATACATCTGACTACCTTTGAAACTTATCCAACACAAACAAATCTTTTTGTTTTTGTTTTTTTTTTAGAACACATTGATTGATGGTTTTTTTCCTTAGAACACATCGATAGTACATCAGTCAAATCTAGAAAAAAAATTATAATGAACAAAGAACTTTGCAGCCCGTTATTTATTTAATTTTTTTTGGGAGTTATATTCTTGTAATTAACCATTTTTAATAATCAGTAAAAGTTTATTAATTGTTTTCTCATTTCTCACCACTTACTCACAAAAGATGTGTGAGTATATATTATACTTTTACAAAAAGAATTTTTTTTAATTATACATGTTAACAACCATATAAACCATATCTTTTAACTATAATCTCATAAAAAGTTTAGAAATTATTTTATTTGAAAACACACACAATTATATATATATATATATATATATATATATATATATATATAAACAAACACATCTATTATAAATTTTATATTAATTGAACAAAAAAATATATATAAAAAAATTGGTACATATGAAAAACTAATTTTTCTTGTAATTTATAATTTTAATATAATGAATATTAAAATCTAGCGTATTGTGATTTTTCAATAATTATTAACTAATGCGTCTCAGATGCATTTTACTGACACCTTACTCGACATTGAACTAAAAATTATTATTATTATTATTACTATATATGTATATATTTTTATTTTCATATAATAAAAAAAAACTAAGAGAAGAAGAAGAAGAGATTATTCATACCTTAAAAAAACATTAAAACATACCATTGAATCTCAAGTTTAGCATCACATTAATTTTCTTTTTTTATTCTTGGATGTTGTCCAATTAAGTTGAGATAAGAATGGATCTGGTTCATGACTAAATCATTACAGTAAATCAATAAGTTCACCTTCACTTGTAGCAGCAACTAACATCCTTCGTGAAGCTAATGAATTAAATCCATGTTCCACAAGATCATCAAGAAACTATAGCAGTTTATTATAAAAATTGTTAACATTTAACAAACCAATTGGCTTATTATGGATATTTAATTGTGCCCAACAAACAGTGTCAAATATTTCTTCCAAAGTACCGAAACCTCCTGCGAAAGCAATGAAAGCATCTGAATGTTCAATCATTTGAGTAATTCGTTCATTCATGTTGTCCACTTTCATTTCTTCTCCTATTGTTGGTCAAGTAAGACTGGCTAAGGTAATCGGAATAATGCGTAAGACTTCACTTCCACCTACATGCGCAGCTTTTGCAACTTTTCCCATGAGGCCAACTTCAACACCACCATATACCAAATGAATCTTTTTTTAGCAAGTGTTATTCCAAGATTTTCTGCTACTTCTTCATAAATAGAATCTTTTCCTGCACTAGATCCACAAAATACACAAATATTTTTTATTTTACTTACCGTGGACGTTGACATGTTGAGAAATATATTTTCTGTAATTGTTAGATCACAGCATATGAATTTATAAGCGTAATATGCCAAAAGTCAATATTCAAACAGGAAATTATTATTATTAAAAAAAATAAAAATTACAAAATTAAAACACATATATACATCGTAGTTGTGATTGTGGCTCACATATTCCTCTGGTTTTACGTTCAGTAATGGCGTCAACGCCTTCTATGAGTCGAGGATATTCTTCCCATCCAATTTTCTTATAAATTGGCAAATAGGGTCTTTTAACGTCAGATTTCCAAGACGAAATTGTATATATATATTTACTTATCTAAAAAAATATGCGTTACTACAGTAGTGATGTCCTGGAATGCCCCGGGTCAGGGATAGGCCCTGGGACTTCTCGGGCCATGGAGCATATACATGGTTGGTGCCCGGGTCAGGATGGGATGCTCTCAGGCCAATAGCATGACAAAATGGATTAATGTCCCGAGCCATTGGACCACCTGGAACATGATTTCTCCAAGATGTGGAATACCCGAGCTCTTTTGTAAATTATCCTGAGAGGCATTCTGCTCGGTCACCTCGATATGATTGAAGTATTTAATGCCGCCGATAAATAGTGTGTATAGCCGACCTATCTCAGACTCTAATGCAAGTGGTCAATGAATCAAGTAGTCTTGATGTGACAAGTGTGCGATTTGACATGTCAGAACAATAGGGTATAATCAGCCACCCTATTATAATTAATGCTCACACACAAAAAAAGAGATCATCATTGCATCCTCTACTATAAATACCAGGTTCTTTACTTGCATTTAGTCTCAATTCAGAAATTGAATACACATTAAATACTCTCATTTATTGTTCCACACCAATTTCACAGCCATCACTTGGCTACATTGGTTTTATTGCTTGAGTACCCTGCTGAATTAAGCATCGGAGTGGCCACGCCGGACACCCCTCTGGTGCCCATTGACGTGGTCACTTTTTGTTTGCAGATCTCACGAATCGGACCAAGGAGTTGCGAGATTCAAGCCAGGCGTCCAACTCATATTTCCTTTGATATTTTGATAGTTTACCCGGCAGAGTTCCCGACCCGACTCGTCCACTTCGCCCGGGTTGAATCATTGGCGCCGTCTGTGGGAAATTCTGAGTTCTAAGGCGTTGATATGGCCCCTACTAGAAGAGCAAACCAAGACACTTCTCGGGTCCATGAGGAGAACAATACTCGTCTTTCTGGTGCAGGTGGTCCTCCCCCTAATGGTCCTCAACCCACCGTTCATTTAACTCCCGAGGAGTTAAAAAAGATTATAACTGATGCTGTTAAGATGGCTACGGCAAAGAAGGCCACCACTTGTCATTCCAGTCATCCTGAGCAGCAACGTGAGCAGTCGCAAGAGGAAGAGAGAAGAGAGGAGGAGAGGGAATCAAGCGCGGGTTCCAAGTCCCAAACCGTTGCGGAAGAATTAGGGGAATTGAGGAAGAAAGTCAAGATATTGGAGGGACAAGTTGGTTCTAAAGGCAGTGCTCCAGTTGTAAAAGGTTGCCCGTTCTCAGATATCATTGTCCGGGAACCACTACCCGGGCATTTCAAGTCAGCAAAAATCAAGGACTATGATGGGAGTTCAGATCCCGAGGAGCACCTCGCTCATTTCGAAAACATGGCCATGTTGCATTGCTATGGAGACCAAATTAAATGTAAAGTGTTCCTCACCACCTTAGTGGACTCCGCACAAAGATGGTTTGAAGGGTTGACAACACAAAGCATCAATTGCTTTGAAGATTTCCAAAAGGTATTCTTGCATCAATTTAGCAGCAGCAAGAAGTACAAGAAGACTGCTTTCAGTTTATTTGAGGTAAAGCAGAGGCAAGATGAAACCCTAAGGGCGTATCTCAAAAGATTCAACCGAGTGGCCCTGGATGTGCCGACCTGTGCACCCGAGTCGAATACTACAGCGTTCATGCAAGGGCTGTGGGAAGGGGATTTTTTTCGATCCTTAACTAAGAAATTGCCCGGGAACTTCGAAGATCTCTTATCCCGAGCAGAAAAATACGTTAATATGGAAAAAGCGCAAAATCATAAAAGAGAGGCCTTGAAGAGATCAAGAGGAGACCGGGCTGTCAAACCCGAAGAAAGAGCTCCCAAGAAAAATGGCCCGGGACATTTCTCTCATGTACCTTTGAGAATTGCCCGGGACCGAGAGGTTCAAGAATGCAGCTCGGATGTAACCCCACTTCCCATTCCTGTGGCGAGAGCGTCAAGGCTAGAGCAGAAAGGGTACTGCACCCACCATAAAGATTGTTCCCATGACACAAATGAATGTCGGATCCTGAGGAAGAAATCCATTATGCACCCTATGCCAGCATCCCATCCTCCTGGAGATAAGTCTAGACAGCCACCTTGGTTGTCTAGACGTCCCGACCGAATGTTCCTCCAAAGTCAACAAACATCCCGAGCGGAAGTAGAAGGGGAGAAGTAAGTTCTCAGGAAGAAAGGGGCCGACCAGTAGAGAGGAAGGACCCTTCCCCAAGCCGAGGAGTAATAAAAATGATCTTGGGAGGGTCCACAGATGGTGATTTCAATCGAGCTCGGAAATCAAGGAGTAGGAGGGAGTGTTTGGAGGTCGATGGAGGGAGGAAAGACGAGCCAGTCATAAGCTTTGGACCAGAGGACCTCAGAGGAGTAGTCTACCTCACAATGACGGTCTGGTAATTCAGGCCCGAGTGGCTAACTATGATGTGTTGAGAGTATTTGTTGACAATGGCAGCTCGGTCAATGTCATCTTTAAGGAGACGCTGGTCCAAATGGATTTACAAGAATATCAATTAGAGGCAGTTGAGACTGCCTTGTTTGGTTTCGCTGGACATGCTGTGTACCCTGAGAGGGAAATCACTCTACCCCTGACCCTAGGCACAGGATACCTGAGGAAGACAGTGATGACTGTTTTTACAGTGGTGGATGCCCCATGCTCGTACAATATCATATTGGGAAGGCCGGTCATGAATGAGATGAGAGCCGTGGCCTCCACTTATCACCAGAAAATCAAGTTCCCGGTGCGAGGACAGGTTGGAGAAGTTAAGGGAGATCAGCCCTCTTCTCGGAGGTGTTATGGGGAGACAGTTCGGGTAGATCAAAAGAAGGCAAAGAGGGAAGGGAAGGAGAAAGAATGTCAAGAGGGGGCCAAGGAGAGAGAAGTGCACTTTGTCGCTGAGGAAGAACAAGAAGTGGTGGAAATTGAGCCAGGAAAGCACGTCCGGGTTGCCCGAGACATCAGCACGTCCACCCGGGTAAGTCTCTTACAATGTTTGAAAACTAACATCAGTGTTTTTGCCTGGTCTCAACAGGAATTGGCCGGGATCTCGCCCCAAGTGGCCGAACATAAATTAAATATCCTCCCAGGATCCCGGCCCATGAAGCAAAAGAAGAGGCATTTTGGCCCTGAAAAAGATAAAGTAATTGAAGAGCAAGTAGGAGAGTTGTTAAGGGCCGGGCATATCAGGGAAGTCCAATTTCCTACCTGGCTATCAAATGTGGTTCTCGTCCCAAAATCTATTGGGAAATGGAGAATATGTGTGGATTTAAGGGACTTGAATAAAGCATGCCCAAAAGATTGTTATCCACTCTCCCGAATTGATCAGCTGGTAGATTCCACTTCTGGATGCGAGTTATTAAGCTTTCTGGATGCATATCAGGGGTATCACCAAATCCCCTTAGCTCTGGAAGACCAGGATAAAGCAAGTTTTATTACCTCTGGAGGCACCTTTTTCTATGTCGTTATGCCTTTTGGATTAAAAAATGCGGGGGCTACGTACCAACGCTTGATGAATCTTGTCTTCCAAAAGCAAATAGATCGGAATATTGAGGTGTATGTGGACGACATTCTAATCAAAACCCGGGAAGTCTCCCACTTCATTGATGATTTAGCTGAAACTTTCAACACTTTAAAACAATATGGAATAAAGCTCAACCCAGGAAAGTGTGTGTTCGGGGTCAAGAGTGGTAAATTTTTGGGTTTTTTGGTAACTGACAGGGGAATCGAAGTTAACCCTGAGAAAATAAGAGCAATAATGGACATGCCTTCTCCTCGGTCTGTCCGAGATGTGCAGAAATTAACCGGGAGGATTGCTGCCCTGTCGCGCTTCATTTCCCGATCTGCCCATCGGAGTTATCCATTCTTCCAATTCCTAAGGAAAGCGCATAAATTTGGCTGGGACAACAAATGTGAACAAGCTTTTCAGGACTTGAAGAAGCACCTGGCCGATTTGCCTATTTTAGCCAAGCCCGAGCCCGGGGAAAAATCATGGGTCTATCTCTCCGCCACTAAATTTTCTGTTAGTTTTGTGCTCATCAAGGAAGAAGGAGCCAATCAGAAACCAATATATTATGTCAGTCATGCCCTTCGAGGGGCAGAATTCAAATACAGTGAATTGGAGAAGGTAGCATTAGCCCTGGTCATGACTGATCGAAAGTTGAGGACATATTTTCTCTCACATCCCATTGTGGTCCTCACCAATTCTCCCCTTGGAAGGATCATGACTCATGCCAAAGTCTCCGGAAGAATGGTCAAATGGACTGTGGAACTCGGGGAGTATGACATTGAATACAAACCCCGAGCAGGTATAAAAGCCCAGGCATTAACGGACTTCTTAACAGAAATGATTCAACCAGTCGAAGAAGAGGTATGGAGGGTGTTTGTTGATGGCGCATCAAACCTATCAGGGTGTGGAGTGGGGGTTGTCCTAATCGCCCCATCAGAAGAAAAAATCAAGTTGGCTCTGAGGATTGATTCTAGGGTCACAAATAACGAAGCATAGTACGAAGCTGTTTTGGCAGGGTTACAGGCTGCCCGGGAAGTTGGTGCTTCCCGAGTCATTGTTTATTCCGACTCTCAGTTGGTCACACAGCAGGTCAAGGGAACATATGAGGCCAAGAACGAAAAAATGCTTAAATATTTAGAGCTCATCACGGCCCGGGCAGCGTATCTGACCGAGTGGAGTATCGAACAAATTCCCTGGGAGGAGAATGCAGAGGCCGATACCTTAGCCAAATTGGCTGCTTCCATGACCGATATAGCTACCCGGGAGATTCTCTGCTTTACCTGGTTGGTGCTTTCTATTGATGAATAAATACCCCCGGTCCAGAAAAGTTCATGGATGACTCCTATCGTGGAATACATAGTACATGAAAAGCTCCCAGAGGACTGAGCCCAGGCTGCGAAAATCAAAAAACAAGCGCCCAGGTTCGTATTTTTGAATAATGTTTTGTACAGGCGATCCTATCAGGGCCCATTACTCAAGTGCTTGACAGAAGACGAGATAGAGTATGTCCTCCGGGAAATACACGAAGGATGCTGTGGTGAACACCTCGGTGGAACAGCTCTATCTCGGAAAACTATATTGGCCGGGTTCTGGTGGCCTCAGATGAATCAAGATGCTGCCCGACTTGTCCAAAAATGTCAGGGTTGCCAACACCATTCTAATTTTCACAACCGCCCAGCTGCAAGTATGCAACCAATCTCCGCATCATGCCTTTTTGACCGGTGGGGTTTGGATATTGTGGGTCCTTTCCCCATAGCCCGAGCACAGAAAAAGTTCCTTCTGGTGGCTGTCGATTATTTCTCCAAGTGGATAGAGGGCGAGCCATTAACCAAGATCACCGAGGATGAAGTCACGAAATTTTTTTGGAAGAACATTGTTTGCAGATATGGCATCCCGAGGAAACTAATTTCAGATAATGGAAGGCAATTTCAGGAAAAGAAGATCACCTCCTGGTGTCAAGAAATGAAGATTAGTCAATCCTTCACCTCAGTAGCTTACCCTTAGGCTAATGGCCAGACTGAAGTGACTAACAGGATCATTGTGCAAGCATTGAAAGCTCGGCTCCACGGGAAAGGAAAAGATTGGGTGGAAGAATTACCGAGTGTCTTATGGGCATACCGAACTACGCCTCGATCATCCACTCGGAAAACACCCTACAACCTTGTCTATGGTTCAGAAGCAGTCCTGCCGGTGGAAATTGGGCAATCTTCTACTCAAGTAGAATCTAACCCGAGCAACAAAGATCAATCTCGGGCCATTGAACATGATCTGTTTGCAGAAAGGAGAGACAGAGCTGCCATTCGAATGGAAGCTTATCGCAGCTGGATAATGAAATCTTATAATAAGCATGTTCGGGCACACGACTTTCAGATAGGGGACTTGGTAATGAAAAAGGTCAAACTAGTGGGTGATGTAAGGAAATTAGAAGCCCGGTGGGAAGGACCCTTCAAAATAATTCGAAGAATCAGCTCAGGTGCAGCTTACTATCTTGAAGATTCTCAGGGACACTCTCTCAAGAGGCCATGGAATGGTTTTCATTTAAAGAAATATTATGTTTAAAAGCACGTGTATCTATTATTTCTTTATCAAATAAAGAAATGGTTCAGGGAAATGTCTACAAAGTCCAGGGACCCGTACCCTGGCCCAGGGACCCGCACCCTGGTTATCTACTAAGTCCAGTGACCCACACCCTGGCCCAGGGACCCGCACCCTGGTTATCTATTAAGTCCAGGAACCCATACCCTGGCCCAGGGACCCGCACCCTGGTTATCTATTAAGTCCAGGGACCCGTACCCTGGCTCAGGGACCCGCACCCTGGTTATCTATTAAGTCCAGGGACATGTACCCTGGCCCAGGGACCCGCACCCTGGTTATCTACAAAGTCCAGGGACCCGTACCCTGGCTCAGGGATCCGCACCCTGGTTATCTACTAAGTCAAGGAACCCGTACCCTGGCCCAGGGACCCGCACCCTGGTTAACTACTAAGTCCAGGGACCCGTACCCTGGCCCAAGGACCCGTACCCTGGTTATCTAATAAGTCCAGGGACCCACACTCTGGTTATCTACTAAGTCCAGGGACCCGTACCTTGGCCCAGGGACCCGCACCCTGGTTATCTACTAAGTCCAGGGACCCGCACCCTGGTTATCTACTAAGTCCAAGGACCCGTACCCTGGCCCAGGGACCCGCACCCTGGTTATCTACTAAGTCCAGGGATCCGTACCATGGTCGTCCACCCAGCCCAAGAACCATTCCAATGACTTGCACCCTTATTACCTATCAAGACTAATTCCCTATTACACCCATGGGTCTTTGTTTTGTGAAGATAGATTGAGTAAAATCCGCAATGTTATTACCAAATGAAACTATCCAATGCAAGAAAAACATTTCATTAAAAGGAAAAATACTTACAAGGTGCTCGGAAGCCCGGGAAACAAAGAAAAACCACACGTCCTAATTTACTTGGGATCTTGGCCTTGGTCCTCCTCTTCTTCTTCTGGGAGAGACGCAGCAGCCTTCTCCAAGTCTGGAAAGTCCTCCCGATCAGACGGAACAAGGCCTGCCTCTTCGAACTGCTCAAGGCACTTGTTGAAGCCCTGTTCAAAATAAGGGAAGGCTTTATCAGCCACCATCTTCTTAAATTCCGGAGACTTCAAAAAGTTGGCCATTTGCTCCTCCTTAGCAGTCTTGATGAGAGTCACAGCAGCCTGGAGGTCCTCGACCCGGACACGGGAGGACTCCGCCTCTACCCTTGCTGCTTTCGCCTCTGCCCGAGCCTCAGCAAGCTCCGCTTGAGCCAAGTCCATTTGCTGTTGCCAGCTGGCCTTCTCCCGAGCCAAGACATGCTCATGAAGCTCATTCAAACGACCCACCTCCTCTTGGAATTTGACATGCATCTCCCGAGCCGAGGTAGCCTGAGCATTTGCCCCCTTGGCCACTTGAGCCACTCGCTCGTAGGAATGTATGAGCATCTGCAAGCCCTGAAAACATAATAAGGTCAGAGAAGGCAGTGTAAAAGAATGCAATTTTATGGACTTACAGAGTAGGTCCGGGACACTCCTTCGCAAAGCAGCATATTGGGATGAATTCCTTTAAGGTGTACCACCTCGTCAGGGCGCAGAAGGCCCCGGATCATTTTGACATGATCTGAGCCAATATCCTCCCCAAAGATGTTGGGGATGACCCAGGGCCTTCCCCCGGAGGGACCGGCAGAAGAACCAGTCATAGGAGGAGATTGGGCGATCTCCTCGACCTCATCCTCTACCACCACCACTTCCGCGATCGGCTCCTGGATGGCCTTCCTCTTTCGCTGATTTAGAGGAGCCAGGTCCTCTTCAGCAGGCGGGACGGTGAATTCTTCCCGAGGAAGGGCGGTTTCCTCCTGGGCCTTAGCCTCCGCCTCAACTCGGCGTTCTTCAATTTCCCGGGCCTCAGCCGTCGCCCGGGCTTGGCGTTCTTCCTCCTCTTGAATTTCCCGGGCTTTCTTCTCATCCTGGAGCTTTTTTTTCTCGGCTTTTCTCTTGGCAACAGCCTCCTAAAACTTGCCCTTATCATATCTTCTTCGGCTTCTTCGAAAATCGACATTTGAATTAAAAGCATACAAGAGATGAGCAGACCATGGAAAGTAATTTACCAGCCTGCGACCCGGGTTGATCAAATTCATCAATAATCCGATCCACTGGGTCCCTGGGCCGGGATCCGATCCCATAATGAACCAGATTGCCCCCCCCCCCCCCCCCCCCGCCCCGATCAGCACCGAGGACAGGTAGGACTGCTTCTCCTCCAAAGCATCCCAGGCATGGGTAAAGGGGGGGAGAAGCTTGAAGTCCCGGGGAAGCTCAGGTTGTGTGGGAAGGGAAGATAGGAAACCCAAGGCACATGACGGAAGAGTCGGAAATTGAAGAAAGAAAAATTTTGTTTTCCACCCCTTCAAAGAGGAAGGGATGTCGGTTAAAAACCGATAATGCATCCGGGCCATGAAAGAAAAGACCCCGTCATTAAATTGGCAAGAATAAAAATAGTGGAAAATAGGGGAGTTGATCAGAAAGGATTTCATGCGGAACAGAACAAAATTGGCAGCCATAATGCGAAAAGCATTAGGATGGAGATGGTTAAGGGGAATGTTAAAAAATCGGGCCACCCCTTCGAAGAAGTTGTGTACCGGGAAGCGAAGACCAGTTTTAAGTAGTTCAAGAAAGAAAGCATGGTAGCCGGGAGGAGGGGTGTCTGGGTGATCATTCGGCCTAGGAATTTTGATGTCGTAGTTGGAAGGGATGGAACCTAGAGATCTCAGCTCCTCTATACTACCCGGGCGAAGGGTAGAAGTCACAGTAGAAAACCACAAGGGCCCTGTGGCCTTTTCTTTTCCTTTGCCCTGGGTACCAGAAGGCCGGGAAGAAGAAGCTTTGGATTTTTGTAGGGGTCAGGAACGGGAGATGGGAATACCTATGGGAATATGAGCAGATTGCTCGAAAGGAGTAAGGGAATTATCTTCTGATCGACCCTTTGCATTTTGGCCAGAAGTAGAGGAAGTAGAGTTTGACATGGCTAAGTAAAGAAGTGAGAAAAGACTTACTAGGAAGAAACGAAGATGATGACTGGTAGTCGATGAACGGAAAGATCGCCGGAATAAGATCTGCGCAACGAAAAAGCTCGAGAGAGGAATTTGACAGAGCTTCGCTACAAGTTGAATTTGCAAATGATTTTTTGGAAAACCGGTCATCTACTATATATAATGCAAGAAAGAGATCTACACCGTGGATATAAAGCAAATCAAACGGACCAGATCAGCATCGGAAATTGAGCGGCATAATTAGGCGGGATATTGGAAAAGACGTGTCCGTAAATCGAGGAGTCGTGATCATTTATCTGCTCGGAATAGGAACAGTTCCTGACATCTTGTCAGAAGGGGACGCATCAGTCTGACATCCCATTAATTGCTCGAGGAAACCAAACGACAAATATCTATAAGCCCGCGAGACACGAGGCCCTGGCACTTTATTTATAAGCCCGGTAGACATGAGGCCCCGGCACTTTATTTATAAGCTCGGGAGACACGAGGCCCCGGCACTATCTACAAGCCCGGGAGATATGAGGCCCCGGCACCTTATTTTATGCTCATAAGGCGTTGAGTCTTAGCATTTCAATTTCACTTTTCAGTTATATGCTATTCAGTTTATATTGATTTATTCATGGAAGAGACAGTACGATAATTAAAATTTTATTGAAAGAACAGTCGGCGGACTATTATATTATCCATTATCGAAGATACAGAGTTTTGCCACTCATTTATCCAATTAGTCAATTCATGAATCCAAAGATTGATGAAGGACTCGGAAGTTGCGATCTTGTTCAGCTGATGTCATTCCTTCCACAGCATCGCATGCAGCAGAACTTGGTCGGTGGCTAGATCTGTAACCCGGTCTACTTCGAACTCTTTCTTATACTTCCTCGCTCTTGCTCTTTGTGCGCGACTAGGAGCCAAACCACTCTGGTATGTAATATTGAGATCTTGAATCTTATACCAGGTAGACATGACCTTTACCCAGATATACTCTTCAATTGTCCTCTTCAGATCCTCCAGATGAGGACGCATTTCGCTTGTTACCTGCACATGCGTACTACTGCAGGCAGTAGAATCACTTGAACTCGACATATTGAATTGATGACCATCTTTCATCTCTACCATCTTATTTATAAGCAGGTGGCATTTAATATTGAAGAAGTTGGAAGGTCTTAAACCAATCAAAACCTTTTCCCATTTATTCCGGAGGAGAGTTAATCACAACCGTTGAATGAATACATGAACGATCAGGATGAGTCATGGAAATAGAGCTGAGCAGACGAAAAGACGGGCACGAATATCAATGTCTTATAATTATAAGATCATTGGAATATGAAACGATTTTCGGCGATATCAATATTGAGAGCCCGACATTTTATTTTGAGCCCGAGAATATGAGGTCCCCGCACCTTATTCTAAAACCGAGATATGTGAGGTCCCGGCATTTCGGTTTGTCAATTATCCGTTATTTATCTTCGACTAAGGTAGCTCAGTTTTGTCGGTTACTCTATACAATATATATATATATATATATATCAACTGATGACAATCAAAGATGCTAGGAAAATAACAGAGATATAAAACAAAAATAGTTTTTATTTATCTGACGAAATTCTTGCGGATTACATCAAAATATTCCTCCTCTACAAAAGTCATCCACATGGTCATCCAGCCTTTTATTTCTCCAGTGGACGTTTTGAGGAAGCTATGGGAGTTGGTGATGTCAGTCAGAATCTTCCTTTCCTTGTAGAGCATCAGCTTGTAGACATAATCATCCTCGAAGAGATCCGCTGTCTCGGAAACGTGCAGGCGTTCCCGATACTTCTTCAGCTTTACCACCAGTCTAGAAGCATTAGCTTCCCCAGTCTCGTAGAGAAACTTCAAACTCTGAAGCTCTTCCCAGTAGTGGATAATTTTTTGGAAAACTTCATCTTCTATAGCAGCCTTTCGAGTTTCCAAGACAGACTTCTTGAAAGCTACAGCCATATCCGGGGACTTTGAGCCGCTTGCACCTGTCATTGTATTCCCTGAATAATAAGTTTGCTGATGTCGTTGAACAAAAGGTGGGTTACTATATATAGGAGAGGGAAGCCAATCCACACCATTGATCCATAATGAATCAAACGGCTCAGATTTACATAGGAAATTGCGCAAAGATATTTGAAAAGACAGGTCCAAGAATCAATGCGTCATAATGATTTATTTTCTTGGGAAACAAAGAGTCTCCGACAAATCTTATGGCCTACGTCAGCAATACCCACGTGTAAACACGCTACAACTATCCCGAAAAAGAACCAAGTGGCAAGGCGATTTTCCTGCCCGGGCACCCAAGACCAATCAGGACAGCGAATGAACTCTAGCCCGATTAATTAAGGAGGGAGTGATGATGCCCTGGAATGCCCCGGGTCAGGGATAGGCCCTGGGACTTCCCTGGCCATGGAGCATATCCATGGTTGGTGCCCGGGTTAGGATGGGATGCTCTCATGTCAATAGCATGAAAAATGGATTAATGTCCCGAGCCATTGGACCACCCGGGACATGATTTCTCCAAGATGTGGAATACCCGAGCTCTTCTATAAATTAACCTGAGAGGCATTCTGCTCGGTCACCTCGATATGATTGAAGTATTTAATGCCGCTGATAAACAGTGTGTATAGCCAACCTATCTTCGACACTAATGCAAGTGGTCAATGAATCAAGTAGTCTAGATGTGACAAGTGTGCGATTTGACATGTCAGAACAATAGGGTATAATCAGCCAACTTATTATAATTAATGCTCACACACAAAAAACGAGGTCATCATTGCATCCTATACTATAAATACCAGGTTTTTACTTGCATTTACTCTCAATTCAGAAATTGAATACACATTAAATACTCTCATTTATTGTTCCACACCAATTTCACAGCCATCACTTGGCTACATTGGTTTTATTGCTTGAGTACCCTGCTGACTTAAGCATCAAAGTGGTCACGCCGGACACCCCTCCGGCGTCCATTCACGTGGTCACTTTCTGTTTGCAGATCTCACGAATCGGACCGAGGAGTTGCGAGATTCAAGCCAGGCGTCCAACTCATATTTCCTTTGATATTTTGATAGTTTACCAGGCAGAGTTCTTGACCCGACTCGTCCACATCGCCCGGGTTGCATCAAGTAGGATCTTTGTAAGGCTGATTCCACCGTCCATATTGATATTTCTCATGTTGAAATTGCCACCATAGTTAAAGAAGTTCATTTTGCACGTACCCACTAGAATTCGTATCAAGAACCTCTAGAAAAGTATCCAAAGGCTCTTTACTCAGATCATTCTTAATGAATAAAATTTTATCTTCTCTATTCATTGATGTCATTCCAACATTTTTGCATTTCCCTTTACAAGTCCACCTTGCACATTTATGACATCCACCTATACGTTTAGATCTTCGCTTTTTGGCATATGTGCTTTTACCAAATCTTGTCATATGTCTTATTATTATTTCACTTTCTTCCCCAACCAATCGGACTTTTGCTTCAATTATCAAACGGACATCATTTAGTATGCCATATAACATCATCAACCTTAGACCTTAGTCGCTCACATCTAGCTTTATAAATTTTTTTCAACGCATTATCAGGTAAACAAGCAAAATATTTACGAAGATTCACAATATAAGCATCCATAGTATTATTATTATTATTATTATTTATATTTCAATTATTTTGGTGAAACTGAAGAAACCGACTTAAACAGTCACGGAGTACCGTTATCCGCCACTTAACCGGGAAATGAACTAGAATTTGCAAAAACAAAATGAAAATATCAAACAACTATTGTGGATCATATAAAGGCATAAAATCATCATTAAGAATTTCATTTTCTATAAAATGCTTAAATCTTTGCCCATTAACTTTAAACACGTCATTATTTTTAGGATTTTCAATATCAACAGCACCATGAGGATAAACAAATTTAACTATAAATGATCCTGACCATCTCGATCTTAGTTTTCCTGGAAATAAATGCAAACGAGAATTATAAGGTAAAATTTTTTGTCCAATTTCAAATGACTTTCTAATAATATTTGTATCATGAAAGGCTTTAGTTTTATCTTTATAAATCTTTGAATTTTCATATGCATCATTTCTTAATTCTTCAAGTTCATTTAATTGCAATTTTCTTAATTTATATGCATCATCTTAATTAATATTAAATGCTTTAATTGTCTAATAAGCTTTATGTTCAAGCTCAACCGTTAAATGACAATACTTATCAAAAACTAACATATATGGTGACATCCCTTATGATGTTTTAAATGAAGTTCTATATGCCCATAATGCATCGGTTAATCTTAAAGTCCAATATTTTCGATTTGAATTAACTATTTTTTTCTAAAATTTGTTTTATTTCTCTATTTTCAAGTTCAACTTGACCATTACTTTGAGGATGATATGGGATAGAAATTTTATGTGTAATGTCATATTTTCTTAACAAAGAAGAAAATGATTAATTTATAAAATGACTTCCCCCATAACTAATTATTGCTCTAGGTAATCCAAATCGGTTAAAAATATTTTCTTTTAAAAATTTTATAACAACTTTACGATCATTACTTCTACATGCAATTGCTCCAATCCATTTTGAAACATAATCAACAGCAACTAAAATATAAGTAAATCCAAAAGATAATGGAAATGGACCCATAAAATCTATCCCTCAACTATCAAATATTTCAATAATTATGATTTGATTTAAAGGCATCATGTTTCATTTTGAAATTGATCCATCTTCTAACAGTTTTCACAAGATTTGCAAAATAAATGCGTAACTTTAAATAAAGATGGCCAACAAAATCCACATTTTAAGATTTTTGTAGATATTTTATTGGATGAAAATGACCTCCACATGCTTCAGAATGACAAAATTTAATAACATTACTTACTTCATTGTCGGGTATGCATCGTCGAAAAATTTGGTCAAGACAATACTTAAACAAGTAAGGATCATCCCAATAATTTTTTTTACTTCTATCAAGAATTTATTCTTATCCTGTGAATTCCAATGAGAAGGCATTTTATTTGTCACAATAAAATTTACAATGTTAGCAAACCATGGCATAATAGGTGTAACGCCCCAGATTTGACGACTGTGCTCACTGTATCAAGATGAGTCTTTCCAGCGTGCTTATGTCCTCACTCACACGCACCCTGGGAAACTTCCCAGGAGGTCATCCATCCCAAAATTTTCCCATGTCAAGCACGCTTAACTTTGGAGTTCTTATGTGATGAGCTACCGAAAAGAAGATGCACCTTCGTGATATGAGTAGTAACAATCAAATCTTTTAAGCCCTCTTCATCTGTACAGTCCATTACATCGAACAGTCTCGGAATCCCTCTCATTCCGGTGTGGGATCGTTTCATTCATGTTCCCTCCACCTAGAAGCCTGCCAGGAGCCGCTCATTGTCCGTGCAACCTAAGGGCACCGACGATCATCCCTCGCCCTCTTCGGCCCCGAGCCTCACATGCCCACCAGCTTCCGCTTGGTTCGTCCCCGAACCACACCGTACTAAGAGATGTCGGCTCTGATACCAACTGTAACGCCTCAGATTTGACGGCTGTCCTCACTGTATCAAGATGAGTCTTTCCAGCGTGCTTATGTCCTCACTCACACGCACCCTGGGAAACTTCCCAGGAGGTCACCCATCCCAAAATTGCCCCAAGTCAAGCACGCTTAAATTTGGAGTTCTTATGTGATGAGTTACCGAAAAGAAGATGCACCTTCGTGATATGAGTAGTAACAATCAAATCTTTTAAGCCCTCTTCAACTGTACAGTTTATTACATTGAATAGTCTCGGAATCCCTCTCATTCATGGCACCGGCGATCACCCCCCGCCCTCTTCGGCCCCGGGCCTCACAATAGGAGCATAGAACAACTGATCATCTGGAAAATTTTCATTTATTTGTATTTCATTATGAGATGATTCAGTCATTATTCTGATAAATGATCGGCTACGACATTTTTTTCCTTTTTTATCTTTAATTATAATATCAAATTCTTGTAACAATAAAATCCACCGTATTAATCTTAGCTTAGCATCTTGTTAATTTGATAAATATTTTACGGCAGAACGATCAGTGTAAAAAATAGTAGTAGAAACAATTAAATAATATTGAAATTTATCTAATGCAAATACTACAGAAAGTAATTTTTTTTCAGTAGTTGAATAATTTATTTGAGCACTATTTAAGGTTCTACTAGCATAATAAATTGCATAAGGTTTTCCTTCTTTTCTTTGTCCTAACACAGCTCCTATAGCATAATCACTTGCATCACACATTAATTCAAATGGTAAAGACCAATCTGGAGGTTGTAAAATATGTGATGTAATTAAAAGATTAATTATTTTTTTAAAAGCATTTTCACATTTCTGAGTCCATTCAAATTGTGTATCTTTTGTTAAAAGATTTGAAATTGATTTAGATATTATGCTGAAATTTTTTATAAACCTTCTATAAAATCCTGCATGACCCAAAAATGATCGAACTTCTTTGACCGTTTTTGGGGATGTTAAATTAGCAATAACATCAACTTTGATTTTATCAACTTCAATTTTATTTTCAGATATCACATGTCCTAACACAATCCCAGATTTAATAATACAATGACATTTTTTCCAATTTAAAACAAGATTTTTTTCTTCACAACTTTTTAATACTTCTTCTTGGTTTTTAAGACAATTTTCAAATGAGTTTCCAAAAACAGTTATATCATCCATAAAAACTTCTACAAATTCTTCAATCATATCACTGAAAATACTTAACATGCATCTTCGAAAAGTAGTCGGAGCATTACATAAATCAAATGGCATTATTTTAAATGCAAAAGTTCCAAAAGGACAAGTGAAAGTAGTTTTTCTTGATCTTCCAATGATATAGGTATTTGATAATACCACGAATACCCATCAAGAAAACAGTAATAAGAATTACCTGCTACTTTTTATAGAATTTGATCTATAAATGGTAGTGGGAAATGATCTTTTCTAGTTGCATCATTTAATTTTCTATAATCAATACACATACGCCAACTAAATGGAATCCTAGCTTGTAATAACTCCCCTTTTTCATTTTTTATAACAGTGATGCCTGAATTTTTAGGTACTACTTGTGTTGGACTTACCCATTTACTTTCTTAGATTGGATAGATAATTCCAGCGTCTAATAGTTTTAATACTTCATTCTTAACAACTTCCTTCATGTGTAGATTTAATCTTCTTTGTGATTGTTAATATGTTTTAGCATTTTCTTCCAAGTGAATTTTATGTGTGCAAATTAAAGTAATTATACATTTTATCTCTTTCAAAGTCCATCCAATTGAATTTTTATATTTTTAAGTAATTTAATTAAATCTTCTTCTTGATTTGGTAGAAAGTTGAAGAAATTACAACAGAAAATATTTTATTTTCACCAAGAAATACATATTTCAATTCTAATGGTAAAAATTTTAATTCAAGTTTTATATTATCATCTTCTTTAAAATTATTTTCAGACTCAAAACTTTCTATTGAAAAAACTTCAGCTTGTTGATTTATGTTTTCTTCTTGTATATTTTTTTCCACAATTGTTTCAATTTCATTATCATATTCATTTTCAGTAATACTTGGTTGTTTACATAAATTGAACACATTAAGTTCTAGAGTCATATTTCCAAAAGACAGTTTTATTATTCCATTTCGACAATTAATTAAAGCATTTGAAGTTGCTAGAAATGGTCGTCCCAATATTACTGGATTTCATTATGTATTTCTATTGGTTGTGTATCCAACACAATAAAATCTACAGGATATATGAATTTATCAACTTGAACCAACACATCTTCTACAATACCTCTAGGTATTTTGATTGACCTATCTGCCAATAAGAGAGTAACAGATGTGAGTTTTAATTCTCCTAAATTAAGTTATTCATAAACTGAATAAAGAAGTAAATTTACACTTGCTCACAAATCTAACAAAGCTTTTTTAATTTTATTTTCTCCAATAATACATGAAATTGTTGGACAACCAGGATCTTTATATTTTAAACTAGAATTGTTTTGAAAAATAGAACTTACTTGTTCAGCCAATAATGCTTTCTTCTTCACATGCAATTTTCTCTTCACAGTACATAAGTCTTTTAAAAATTTTGCATAGGAAGGTACTTGTTTAATATCATCTAATAATGGAATATCTATCTTTACTAGTTTAAAAATTTCATAGATATCACAATCATTTTTTTGTTTTTTATGATTTGTTAATGCATGAGGAAATGGTAGAGGTTTATTTGATTCATTTACTATTTCAGATGATTTATCATTCAACATATTATTTTTAGAATTTAAGGTATCATCATTCTCAAAAGTATCAGGATTATCATCCTTACTCTTTGATTTTAAATGCTCCTTGTTTTCATTACTATATGCAACATTAACTATTTTACCAGTTCTAAGGGTAATAACGAATTTTATTTGATCAATTTTATTATTATTTAATTCTTGATTTTGAATTTTAGGATTAGGTTGAGGTTGAGATGAAAACTTTTCTTTTTCATGAATATTAAGTGCAGATGCAAATTTTGCAAGAGTTTCTTTCAAATCACTCATAGATTGACTGTTTTTAATATTGATAGACTCTTGCTTTTGGATAAATGCATGAATTACGTCTTCAAAGTTCTTTCTTGGAGGTGTAACATAGGGAATATAACCTTGATGATTTTGGTTATTTTGAAAATATTATTGTGAAGGTTGTGCATTATTATCAATCCTCTAACTAAAATTAGGCTGATTTTTCCATCCAGGATTAAATGATTGTGAAAAAGGATCTAATATTGGTTTTTTATAATTATTAACATAATATTCTTGTTCATGAAGACATTCTTTAAATGAAGGTAATGTTGGACAATCTTTTTTTGAATGATCATGTGTTCACAAATATGCCAAGCAATTTCTTGAATACTTTTTAATTGACCACTCTTTTTCATTTCTAATATTCCTGCAGCTTCCTTTTCTTAGACATCACATCTTTAATAAACTTTGCATAATTTGGCATTTGCTCCAAAGCATCAGCAAATGGTATGTTGATGTATATCTTCTTAAAAATCTCTAAGAATTTTGTGAAATGATCATCCAAATTCTTCTTTTTGAATCTTTGAGGGTATGGAAGAGTCGGCTTAAATACTGGAGGTTGTTCAACTGATGCCATCTGGGCATGTGTCTGACGTGACGAAGACGAAGGCAACTTTGGTCTTTTGTATCCTCACCGGTAGGACAATGGACGCGGGCCGGGTGATTATAACATCTATTTTGCAGGCGGCTAGGGATAAATCCACTGTTAGCATGCCCCATTCATCGACTATCATCGACCTCTGTCATGCAGCGGGGGTCATTTGGGATGCTAATGGGACATTACTGCATACCAAAGGCAATATATCACTGTCTGGACCCCTCCCAAGGGATAGGAGAAGACAAATGGTTATTCGTGGTTCAAGAGAAGCTTCAGACAGTGGTGCACCGACACAGCCCGCCCCACAGGATTCACGTGCACAGACCAACAGCCACCGTATGGATGAAGTTGAGTGTAAGCTGGAGAGATTCTTGCGGATGACGCGCGAGCACCAGGCGTACGTGTATTATTATCATCGCGTGCTTGCGTAGCATTACCCTGCTACTAGTCCATCTGGTGAGTCATTCCCACCATCGCCTACATTTGGACATGGACCTGATGATGATGAGGAGGAGCCTAAACTTTCAGGCGAGGAGAGCGAGTCCTGATGCTCGCTGTATGAGGTACGTAATCCCCTTGTTTTTCTTGCTTTCTTACTGTACATTGGGGACAATGCACGTACTTAAGTTTGGGGGAGTCGTCTACTGTCGTTATTTGTCATTTACTCTGCTTTACTCTGTTTTACTTTTGAGTTTCAGTTTTCGTTCTTATTTTAGGAATTTCTTGATCAATTATTCCCAGCATTTCTCGATTAAAATAAAATAAAAAAATAAAAATTGTTTATCTATTTCATTGCATGTTAGAATTGTTAGGACTAGTCATGGATAAGCTATAGTGAGGCCGATGATGAAAATAAAATCGTGAGTCGGAAACAAGAATGTGTTCTTGATTACTTGGGAGTCACATTTTAATGCACTGTCATGTTTGTTGATATTATCGGTACTCAGAGACAATTGCATGCTTGTGATGCTAATTAAACGAGGGAAATCTGATTTTTAGTAATTCTCGCATGACATTGATTGACACTTTTGCGAACGTAGAGATGATCTAGGCATTTTTTTTTCAACATCTTTGGGCCTATCTTCTTTATTCATTATCAATTGTTAGCCCATCGAACCTCGAGTAGAATGAGATGCTTGACTTTTCTTTGTGCACCTAACTCATTTATCATATGATTGAAAATTGCATGTGATTGGTTTGTATGAGGTGACTATTGGATCGACGTAAGTCAAGAACTTGTTTGAACACTTTTCGAGGCGAAATACGGATAATATGTGACATAGGAATGATTTAGGCGATCTTTGGAGCCGTTTTGAGCCTTCGAGCCTACCAAACGAAAATGAAATATCCCTAGTGTCCCACTTTGAGCCTACTAAAAATCAAGTGGTGTGTGTCAATGACATCAATTAGCCCCCCACTTGTATCTATTCTACATCCCACAACAACTACCTAATGAAACTTATACACTTATTGTCCTATCTAAATTTTGAGAGAAATAAGTTCATTGGCGGCGTTAGAATGATTCAAATACTCCTTGAAAAGAAAAAGAAAAAAATTGAATGTGCAGAAAGGAGTTCAAAAAAAAAGAGGCAAAAAGAAGAAAAACAACGAAAAGATGTGAATCAAAAGTTGTGAAAAAGAAAGTATATGGGAGAGGAAGGATATGAATGAGAAAAATACAATAAGTGGATGGTGAATGAAAAGAGAATGAAAATGAGTGAAATTAATGAAGTTCAAATATTTCTCTCAAATTTTGATCTCCATACCTTTATTGTAGCCTTGAGCCGTAGCCTAATGTTACAAGTCTACAAGACCTATTAACCTTGTCACATTTATCCAATATACTAGTGGAGAAAAGTTGTTCAAGTCAAGTTTATGGATACCTGATAAACATGGTTAACGAGTATAGCCTTAAATCATTTGTATGCAAGCATCTCATTGTGTGATTTCATCTTTGGTATACTTGTATTGAATATCTTTTAAACCAAATAATCACCAATAAAGTCCTTTGTGATCTGTGTAAGTAAATGTGTATTTTAATGAAATGTGAGTTGCACCGAACGGAAGACTTCTTAAGTTTATAAGGCGATTTGGCATTGTAAATCTATTTGCGCATTCGATAAGGTAAATAAACATTGACATATCATACATGCACGTGACTCTCGAGTAAATATGAATCACATGAAAATAAATAAATCTGAGGCCACTGTCACTTTTTGCATATCCATGACTATAGTTGTCAGCGTTAATTCCTTGCTTGAGTCTGCATTCCTATTTTTTTTAATTTTATTTTGCTCGGGACTAGCAAAAGTTCAAGTTTGGGGGGTTTGATAAGTGCAAGAATTGTTTGATAAGTGCAAGAATTGCACTTAATTTATATGTTAATCCATTTGATCTATGCTAGTTTCGAACAGATTTATGCTTGGTTTTTGTTGTTTTTGTGTAGTGCAGGGGATATACAACTATGGGATGGTTTAAAGCAATCAGAGATGTTTATGAGCGTGAAACGGCGATAAAAGAAGCGCCGCAGCGCCACAACAAGCACTGCAGCGCCACAATGTGCGAAAGAGATGCGCCACAGCGCTACAAGATCAGCGCTGCAGCGGCAGCATGCCGATAGACAAGCGCTTAGGTGCTGCCCAAGCAGCGCCGCGACGCCTCAAAACCCGAGAGATAAGCGCTTAGGAGCTAAGGAACATGCGCCGCGACGCTCACACCCACGAACGACAGGCACCTAGGCACCACTTACTCTGCACCGCCGCGCTAATGGAGGCGAGACTAGATTAAATGGGCTTCGACTTAGAGCCCAGAAAGGGGGATAAAAAGAAATCGAGGGTTCAGAACTGAGGAGGTTGTTTTTTGGAGAAATACAGAAAGGAGAGCAGGAGCAAACACGAGACGAAGATGCAAAGCGCGAAGATCGATTGCAAATACGAAAAAAGCAAATCTAGGGACAGAGACGACACTTCGGATTTGTTATTCTGTTCTTCCATTTTTATATTTTCTCTTATTTCGATGTCTAAAACTTTGAACATGTGTTGTTTTTATTTAGATTTCGTCATGAAATACTTTTCTATTATAGAGGATGATGTAGCTTTGTGGATACGATAATTTGGCTCTGTTTTTATATGACTGAATTCTTTCTCGTTTAATTGTGTTTCTTTGTGTTTATTTTACTGCAAATTACTGGCCATAAATTGTGTGTTGTCTGATTAATTCTATAACTCGAGAGAGGGACTAGGATTATAGATAATTAGAAACACATCGTTGAATGTTTATATCGTTCGGAAGACGTATAACTATAGCGAGGCTTAGGTAAGAACATTGTTTGCATTTATCAATTAAAATTAGATTTTATTAGGAATAATTGAATCGAAGTTTGATTGATACATTTTATTCGTCACTTGGGAAAGGGGGAATAAAATAATTAAGTGTTTTTAGTCATTAAATAATTGGAATTCATGAATATAAATTAAACTGCGAATAATTATCGTGGAAACTTGGTGAAATGATTTCTCTAGATATTTTCTATCATTGTTATTTCTCAACTCGGTGATTTGATTATTTATTTGTTAACAATTAATTCGTTTAAGTAAACCAAATCTCTTTTAATTTTTCTAAATAAAGTTGAGACTATTTTAATTACAAACATTGATATAATTTTAGTTCACACTCCTCGTGGGATCGACACGTTTATTCAAAACTACATTTTACTATAACTTGACGTCGTGCGCTTGCGAGCAATTAAGAAAACACGCAACAGCTGAAAGGGAAGATCCACTGCCACATACATGAGATCCCCGTTAATAATTTAACGGGTGGATTGGTCCATTGTCATACTTTGCCGCTTTCCAATCCTGATCTAAACCCGTTCATAATTTAACGGGGTGGATCGGTCCCAGGTCATACTTTACCGCTTTCCAATCCCATACATAATTTGGTCAGAAGACATTTAGCTTACCTCAAAAACTTAAAAATATTTTCTTTGCACGTCGAACATACTTACTTGCCGTTGAGGGATTCGTTGGATCTCGCTTGAGGCCACTGCTGCACATACTCACATGAATTTCAACACTTAACTTGCATAAATTAGACGTAGGTATTCGTGCTCACCATCGAATGAAATAAATAGCTTATGACATTTTAGATTACTCGGGACTTGACCTCGTTTAATTATCGTACTAAACCATGACATAAAACCCCAAAACAATCTCTAAAACTTTTTCCCAAAAAGGAGCACACGGACCCCGTGCCCAGGTCCGGCTACGGGTCCGAGTAGGCTCTGTAAAATTATACCCGAAAAGAAGTAAGAACAAGGACCCCGTGTCAGGGTCCATGTAGGCTCTGGAAAATGATACTTCAAAGGAAACAAAGGCATGGACCTCGTGCCAGGGTCAGTGTACGGGTCCGTGTACCTGCTGAAGGAATAAACTAACGAAAATTTCTGTGCTTGTGACTTAATCTCCCTAACTCGATCATCCCGACTATGAATCGATACCTCGAGACCCATCCTAGGATACTATAACACTGACTCAAGCCTATACAATTGCCCCAAAACAACCACGCATCACAAGTGGCACAATAAACCTGTGAACACGACTTTTGACAACAAAACGATTTTTACGACTACTCTTTATCCCAATTGCCTAACGACACGAAACGAAACGTCAATAACCATCACAACATCATTAACAATATAACTATACACAGCAGCGAGCACCCATCGATCCCCAACGAAGCCTGCAATCGAACCACCTTCGAGCCAGAACGAGCCCTGACTAACGCAGACCCTAGCCTGCTACCGTGGACCCTACTAGAACCCAAATGGACCAGTCCTAACCAGCCCAACCCGTGCTTAGACCACGCGCAGCCCCACATGCGCATGAATCTACTAGGACCCGCGGCCTCCTTCCTTGCACAACTAAGAGTTCAGCCATGCTAGGACTCCTCCTAGACCCTAGACGCAGCCTCCATGCGACTGTGACCCAGCCCAGTCGAGCTCTGTATTGATCACCCTTATGGCCGAGCCTTCCTATGCCAAACAACCGTGAAACCCTAGTGCCTAGTGTAATTCCTTGCTTTTCCAAGAGTCCAGCCATGCTAGGACTCCTCCTAGCCTCTTCCCTAGGCTGCACACGAAACCTGACAAAGCCCTGGCCGAGCCATGCTGCGGTTCCTCCCTTGTCGTCCCATGCCCACAAGAAAACCCATGAAGAAAGCCCTAGGTTCGACCACATTACCATGCACAGCCCATCATGCATGTTCCAGCCTACATATCATCCCTTAATTGTTCTTTTCTTGTCCCTTAAACACCTCATATCGGCAGCATGTCCTTAGGAATCATAACGTTTTTCATAGAAGCGTTAAATCATCAAAATTTTGAAAATATTTGTTCTATCATTAAACAAATCGTGCATAAATATTTTTCATACAAAATAAACAAATCAAGCATAATATTGTTTGAATGATGCTTCAAAGGAGTTTAGAAATGTGCATTTGCGTTAACGCTCGAATATACGATCGTTGGCATGGAGCGCGAAGAAGAACGAACAGACGACGAAAACTCCTTGTTTTCTTCCTTAGCATTTTCGAAAATATTGGTATGTGGTGTATGTTAGTGTTCGCTGATATGCCCCTTAGAAGCCCTAGATTTCTAATTTATAGATTTTAATTTGTATGTTAATGGGCATGGGTTTTGGGTCTTTGAGTTTAGAAGCAATTGGACCTACTAATCATAGGTATATTAGGCCCAATAACACCTATTTAATTGAAAAATAAAAGTTTATAAAAATTAGTTTTCAAAATAAATACTTTTGATCTTTTAGGATCCCTCGTTTGCCCAAAACCGGCTTCCCGGATAAAATCGAACTCATCTTATTAAATAATTTGAACTCTACCATTTTTAGAAATATTTAATCATATTAATAAGCGTTGAAACTATTTATTGAAAAATATTTATTTTATCATCGTCGTCCCCAGTCTCTTTTCACCAGCCTATTATCGAATATTCGGATAATATTTTCAATCCTCATGAAATCATGCTATCTAATCATTTAATCATGCAATCAGACCTTTACTCATATAATATGCATCATGTAATCATTTAAAATCAATTAAACAAAGCAAGTAAGCAATTTAAATCGTTTGTGAAACGTCAACTATTCGTTTTCTTAAAAAATATTAGATTTTTTTTTAAACCTAACTATTGCATCGGCCGTACACTCATACAAATATGTAAACTATTTTGGCACCATTTTTAAAATAAAGCAACCAACTAATACTTAAAAATCAAGGAAATAGTTCAAATCGTAAAATCGACGAACGTTTTACCAAACCTAAAAACATTATTTGAAAAGTATAGGCCATACTAAAACCTCTCAAAACAACTCATAAACATAAGTAAAAGCCATAAAATATCTTTAACATAACTTAAAATCATAAATCATAAACTAGCGCGGAAAACTAGCGTCGGACCTCGGGTTATGTGCACCTTCAGTCTAGTCAGATCAACCATCAAGACCTCCATTAACATAATCATCATAATCACAAGTATCAATCACATCTAGTGAGTCTAAAGACTCAACACACCATAATCTTGATAACGACATAATACGTATACAGAACACAGGCAACAGTAAAAAATACTTGTACTTAAAATATCGTTTTCATGAAGATGCATCAATTTTAAACAAAACCATTTTCATAATGATGCATCAACTTTAAACATAAACATTTTCATAAACCTATTCATAAACATTTTCATATCAACATAAACATATTCATATTAATCATAAACATATTTATATTCGTATCCATATACATATTCATATTCATAATAATATTCGTTTTTGTTGAATTCAAATCGTTAATTGTGACTTTTGTATTTGTATTCGTATTGGGCGATGGATCCATCTACATGTAACCATAGTACTGGGCGGCGGGGACATCAGCAACACTCTCACCGGTAAACTGAGTCCTAGCCTTACGTATTAACATATCATCGTATACATATTCGTATCCACGGAAACACGATCGTCGGGCTCCCACTAAGACCATAACCCTCACGATATTTCCAACATATCATCGTATTAGTCACAATTACTTCACTTCCTTCAATGTTTCATATTCTCATCACTTTATAAAATTTAAACATGCATATAAAGTTTTTCTTTTAAACCAAGCATGCAACATGTCTTTTAAATGTCCACGTTAAATCATAAAAATCCGTAAACATTTAAAATAAACGTTTTAACATACAAAAATTCCTTAAACATTTAGAATGAACATTTTAAAATCATAAACATTTAAAATAAACATTTAAATCATAATTAAAATAAACGTTTTGACATATTAAATCATAATATTTAAAATAACATTTTAACATATTAAAAATCCATAAACATTAAAAATAAACATATTAACATCATAAAAATATATAAATAATTAAAATTGAAAATTTAAAATATAGATACCCATAAAAGTTTTAAAATACGTTTGAAGATACAACGATTCATAAACATTTTTAAAATAAATATTTTTAACATATTAAATCCATAAACAATTAAAATACATATTTTAACATATAAAAATTCATAAACATCTATAATAATTGAAAATAATCATATTAGCATATAAAACAATATTCAGAACACTGACATGACATTTACTAATTTTCGAGTGTAAAATAACTGTTTTACCTCTACACGTAAAATTTAACGTTTTTGACATTTTCTTAATTCCATTGATCCAACATGTCCCAAATAATTATTTAAGCTTACACGAATTTTCTCGTATTTTTATTTAGCCTAAATCGAGGACTTTTAAAATAATATTTAAATGTAACGTATTAATGCGTTTTAATCCCGAATTAAATCAAACCTTAATATAAAATTTCCAAATTAAAAACTTAGACTTTTAATAATTATTTGAGCTTAAATATAATTTTGTATAATTTTATAAAGCTTAAAACTAGGCTTTTCAATTAATTCTTTAATTAACATTTCGTGCGGCGATTAAATCCCGAATTAATCCAAAACTTACTACTTTGATCCCAAATTTTAAACATAATATTTTTATTATTTATTCTACCCTTCCAAATCATGAGCCACCCCCGTGGACCTATGGTTCCAATTTTAGTTCTTAAATTTTTGTTTTTGATACCTAATCGAACACCTCGAGCCATCTCCCAAAATACTCGAGCCACGCCTGAGCCACCTCGAGCCAAACCCGAGGCAACCCATCTAGGAACCCTTCTGACCAAGCCCAAGCACCTGAACCTAGCCCTGGCTTGCTCAAATTCACCTGGAAGTGAGACCATGTACTGCATGTGTGTGCGCGTGAGGTTCCCTTGATTAATAGGACTCCCACCTAGTCTAGTACTCTTCCAGTACTTAACCACCACCACAAGACTCATCCTAGGACCCTAAGACATGTCCCAAACCGTATCCAAGAGCCTTGGTCCAGCCCCTGACTGACACCCTAAGGCCGAACCCTACAGCCCTTCCATGACCCACTTCTATACAGCTTTCACGTTTCTGGTTCCAGCCTTCTATCCAGCCAACCAGCCCATAAACCAACACAACAAGACTCATCACAGGACCCTTAGAGACAGCCTAAAAAACTGCCCCAGGCCGTGGACTGACCCAAGCCCCCAAAACACCAAAAGTCGAGCACTAGCCTTCACGTGAGCACCATTCTTGTGCAGCTGGAGTTTTCTGGTCCTACAGCTTTCTCAAACAACCCAGACCTTGCACCACCCTATCTAGGCTCTCCCTAGGACCCTTATGACTCGACCTAGTCAAGTCCAAAGCCCCAGTCCGAGCCATCTCCTCCCTGCACCAGCTGCTACCCTGTGCTGCTTTCTTGGTGCTCTAAGGTTGAGTTCTAGCTTGCTAGGACTCCTCCCCTGCCTCTTGTCTCGAGTCCTAGCGTGGCTAGGACTCTTACCCTGACCCAAACCGAGACTCAGCTATGACCCAAGCTAGGCCATGCAACACTTAACCCATAATCGATCCTTGACACCCCGAACCGTGAGAAGTGGTTCCAGCTTGTTTCTATTTCTTGTGCAGCCTTTTGGGGTGTTCTAGGACCCCTTAAACTTGTGTAAAACATGACCCTAACACATCCTAATCATGGCAGCCCCTTAGGTACATGCAATTCATGGTTTTTGGATCAAAATACATGTTTTAAAAATCATGTAAGATTCAAATACGAAAATCTTTAAAGATGCAACTTATTTTCATGCAATTTCAAACATAATTACATAATATGGTGTGATGATGAGTAAAAGGAGAATATGGTATGCCTTTGCGTATTTAACGCACGATTATTTGTTGATGATTGAAGAACGAAGGCGAGGGGACGTCAGCTAGAAAACCTTTGCAAAACTTGAAGCTTTTCCCTTGAAAATTATTGTGTGAGTGCCATGTATTCGGTGGTGGGGAGAAAAGAATTTTACTTTGTTGGGGAAGTGGGGTGTATGATAGTTTAAATTAAAATCCATTTTGAATTATGCTTGTTTCATACAGAATTATGCGTTTTTGGTTTGTTTTTGTTGTCATTCCAGGAGTGGAGAAAATAGTGGAAACGAAGCCAAGTAGATGAAAGAAAAAAGAGTCGTGTACCGTAAAGAATAGCTGAGAGCAGGTATTGGACAGAGGTGCGCGCGCGGTCGTGCCACTTCACGCGCAGCCGCGCGCACAGGTACATAGGCGAGAGACCAGAAGCCTGCGCGCCACCGCGTGACATCTCGCTCACCCGCGCGCACGGAAGCAGCAAAAAACCCGAGAGGCACGCGTGAGAGCGCGAGAACGCGCGCCCGCGCAGAAAAAAACCAGCGACCAGAATGATGCGCGCCACCACGCCAGTTCTTGTGCCACCGCGCGCGCCGTGCGTCCAGATTATTATAAAAGCGCGATGGCTAGGTCACAAACGGGGGCTTCCGGGGGGGAAGAAACACGGGGGGCAGCCGTCATTGGAGAAAAGCACGAGGAAACGCACAAGCAAACACGAGACAAATATTTAGAGTGCGAAGAACTGTCACAAATACAAAGAACAACGGATCCGGGGACGGAGACGACACTTCGGATTTGTTATCTTTTCCTTCGCTTTCTATATTCTAATGTGTAACGATGTCTAGACTTACGAATATGTCTTGTTTTCGCTTGGATTTCGTGATGAACTAAATTTCCATTCTAGAGAATGATGTAGCTTTGTGGATACGATAATTTGACATGGTTATTTTATATGATTTAATTCCATTTTATATTTAATTGTGTTTCTCTGTGTTTATTTCACTTTAATTTACTGGTCATAAATTGTTTGTTGTTTGATTATTTCTATAACTCGGGAGAGGGACTAGGATTATAGATCATTAGAGACACATCGTTGAATGTTTATAGTGTTCGGAAGGCGTATAACTTTAGCGAGGCTTAGGTAAGAATATTGTTTGCAATTATCATTTAAACTTAGATTTTATTAGGAATAATTGAATCGAATTTTGATTGATACAATTTATTCGTCACTTGGGAAATGGGGAATAAAATAATTAAGTGTTCTTGGTCATTACATATTTGGAATTCGTGAATATAAAGTTAACTGAGAATAATTATCGTGGAAACTTGGTGAAATCATTTCTCTAGATATCTTCTCTCATTGTTATTTCTCAATTCGGTGATTAGATTAATTATTTGTTTTCAATTAATTCGTTTAAGTAAACCAAATCTCTTTTGATTTTTCTAAATAAAGTTGAGACTATTTTAATTACAAGCATTGATATAATTTTAGTTTACACTCCTCGTGGGATCGACACTCGTACTTAAAAATTCATTTTACTATAATTTGACGTCGTGCTCTTGCGAGCAATTAAGAAAACACGCAACAAGTTTTTGGCGCCGTTGCCGGGGAGTGTCAAAATTTGAATTTATATCAGTATTGTTACCAATTAGTCTAGAGTTTAATTTAGATTTTTTTATTTTATTTCATTTTTGATTTATTCACTTTCTCTGTTTGACAGTGCATGCTAAGATCGCACAGCCCTGATTTGCTTATTTTTGATCCGTAGATCGAACGAACTGCGAGAAGATTAAGAAAAGCGAGAAGGGAAGAAATCAAAGCGATGGCTGATAACAGAGAGAATGACCGACAGATGCCGCCTGAGGCTATACCAATCAGAGATCACTTCCGACAATTGATCAACAATCATTATTCTGGCATTGCCCGAGGGACCATCAACGCAAATAATTTTGAACTGAAGCCCGTCCTGATCAATATGATTCAACAAAACCAGTTCGCTGGAACTGCTACTTCGGATCCTCATGTTCACCTGAGAACCTTCTTGGAAATCACAGATACGGTAAAAATTAATAATGTTCCTGACGATATTATTAGATTGCATTTGTTTCCATTTTCTCTCAGAAACCAAGCAAGATGATGGCTCCAATCAGTGCCGTTAGGGAGCATCACGACATGGCAGGAGCTGGCGACGAAGTTCTTTTCGAAATATTTTCCCCCTGCAAAGTCTGCACAGTTGAAGATTGAGATCAACACTTTTAGACAGTTGTATATGAAGCTTAGGAAAGGTATAAAGAGTTGTTGCGGAGGTGCCCGAATCATGGTTTTGAAGACTGGGTGCAGATTGAGCTATTCTATAACGGGTTGAATGGTCAGACACAGACAACAGTGGATGCAGCGGCAGGTAGCACGATCTTTGCCAAGTCTCCTGCTCAAGCCTACGACTTACTTGAGCAGATGACTATTAACAGCTACCAATGGCCATCTGAGAGGTCAGGAGTACAGAGGACAACTGGAGTTTATGCCGTGGATCTTATCACATCACTCACTGCGCAAGTCTCAGCGTTGACTACACAGATAGCAACCATGAAGAAAGTGAGTACATCAAACACTGAGGGACCACCACTTGTTGTTGAAGAACCACATTTTCTTGAAGAAGTCCAATACATCAACAACAAAAACTTTGGAGGCTATGGAGGATATCGAGGTAACCCTCCCCCTAACACTTATCATCCTGATTTGAGGAACCATGAGAATTTTTCATATGCAAACAATACTAATGTATTGAATCCTCCACCGGGGTTCAATACATCAAATGGGGAAGGGAAGCCGTCATTTGAGGATTTAGTTGGGACATTCGTTTCTGAATCTGGCAAGAGGATGGCTAGGACTGAGTCTAGACTTGACAACCTTGAGACACACATGAAAAATATTGGAGCTTCGTTGAAAATCCTGGAATCGCAAGTTGGGCAGATAACGAAGCAACTCACGTCTCAACCATTAGGTGCATTACCAAGGACTGCAGATCCAAATATGAAACAAGTGAATGCTATCTTCATCCAGCATGAGAAGATTGGAGTGGTAAGCAGAGAAGAGAAAGTTGATCAGCCGAATCCAAGCAAAGGAAATCGAGGTAAGAAAGATAAGAGTTATGATTTTGATCAATGCATTGATATTTCTTTACTTCCCTACCTCCAAAGATTTTTACAATTGAAGGCTGAGTTTCAAAAGAAAAAAGGTCTTGAAGATCTCAAGACCCTACACTCTAATATTCAGTCTGCAGAGTAGGAAGAGGTGGCATTTACTGGAGGAGATGATAAGGGCAGGCAAGGAAAGCTTCCTCAGAAGCTACAAGACCCCGGAGAATTTGTAGTACCTGTAGAACCCGTAAATCAGTAGACGTATAAGCCATGCATAATTCTAGATTTTTAAAATTTAGTTGACTTCATTGCATGATTATTTTAAATGCATTTGTTTGAAGTTAATTATTTATTATTTCAGTTCAGTAGTTTGATTTTTAGCATTTCAGTTATTTCAGTGAGGCCGGACCGGAGTTGGAGTTTTGAGATAGAATTTAAGATTGGAGAAATACTTCCAGAAGTTAATTTAGCTAGGAAGTAAGTTCATTTAAGTTAGAAAGGGAAGTTGAGGATTTAATTTAATTATTTGAGGTGATTAAGAAATGAGCTCATTTAAGTTACTTAATTAAGGGTTTTATTCAATAAATTATTTAAGGGATTAGTGAGGCTTTTAAGAGTTATTAATTATCAACTAGATAACAATATTTCCCCTTCATTTTATTGCAAATTTCGGCCACCCCATTAGTGTGTCAACTATGATATGCCAACTCACTTTTGACCCTTTCCTTGTCATCTATTAGCATGATAATCTTTCCATTTAATGACCACCCTTAATTAATTAATTAGTGGACATATCCTAGTCTCGAAACAAGAGAGAATTTGGCAACTTACATTCTAGAACCATCCCACATATCATTTGATAGCAACAACTTTTCAAATTTCAAAGGAAGGGAGACTTGGTATCCCTTTATTAGTGGATCTCCCTCACACACTCCTAACCATTTCCCCTCTCCCAAATTTCGAAATTCAGAGCATTTTCAGAGTGTTAAAACCATGAGGTTCGTAGCTTAATAGAGGAGAGAATAATCGAGAGCAAGAAAGGTAGACAAGAAAGCGTTCCACTCCTCCGTGCCGCGTCGTCGTCGTTTCGTTCGTTTTCTTTCGAAACGAAACCAGGCATGTCTAGATTTCTTTCAAACCTCAATCAAGTCATATTATCAATTATTTTTCAGTACATGCTCAGGTTTTGTCATGCTAAAACCGAATTATATCAGCAAATTTCAGAAACTTACACATGCAGAATTTTCGATTTTAAGATGCATTTCACGGTTTGCATTGTTTTGTGAGTTTCAGATATTGGTTCGATTCCAGGCTCCCAAGGCGACATCTAGACATGTCCTAACATGGATTAGGATCACTTTAGTCCAATATTTCAGTCACCCTGCTTGCTCGAATTCGAAATTTACAGCAACTTTCCATCGGTACAAGTTTGGGTCTCAAAATTTCAGTAATGCTGTCAAGGAGAAAGGATCTAATCCTGGCTACCCCAAGGGCCTATATCCATGGTTAGATCCCTTCCCTAGCAAGTCTAAGACGTGAAAAAGTCGCCCTTTTGGTGGCTTGGTCCATGGCTCATCGGTTTTTAATTTAAAAACAAGAACAGCCCCTCCCCTCTCTGCCCTTCGGTTTTGGTACAGCATTTGTGTTTCGAGTTTGTGGAGTGGTATGGATCTTGGTTGGCCTATGGCCCTTAGCCACGGTCCATACCATGTCCCTAGATGTTTGGATCGTGCCATGGGCAAACAAATGGCCACTGGAACGACACAAGACAACGATCAAAGTACATCACTACACACACCTACACGTGGGGCTCAGTTGGAGTGTTGTTTGAGTTATGGTGTGATGCGGATTGTGGCTGGCCTAGGGCCCTTAGCCATGGTTCGAATCATTCCTTGGGACGTTGTGGAGAGGATTTGGTCGGTGGTTCAAGCCCCAATGGCCAAAAGTCTCGCAAACGATGCGATGCAAGAAAGGTTGCAGCTGCTGGAAAATTACAGCAAGTTGCTGTGTCGGTTCGGAGGCTCGTTCGAGTTCTCGGTCGGCTTCTAGCCTATGGCCTTGGACTTTACAGTGCCCCAGTGAGTTAGGAAGGTCATGTTTTTGACCGTTCACGATTCGGATCATTTTTAAGGTCGTACGAGAATTTACGGTGCGATGTGCCAAATTGACTCTCGAAAGAGCGTTTCGTGTTTTGGCCTCCATTCCACCTAGATTTCAACCCTATCATTTTAGGAGCATTATTTTATGATTTTTCAGCGTATTTTAATCATGACTATACGTCGGTTCGGTGTCGGTTCAGGTTGGCTCGGAGTCATGATTAAATGCGAAGTCATTAGGCGTCATAGTCGCATCTTTTGAACTAAATTGCATAGTTGGTCAAGTTTAAGCTATTGCATATTTTTCATGGCACAGTTAGGTTGCAGCGAGCCTGGGGACGATCCAATCCAATCCAGTTGGTAAAATTACGAGACATTTTCATTATGCCAGTTAATTATTTTACGTGCATTAAATAGAAATGATTATTTTTGAGATTTATGCGATATGGCTTGTGGTTCATTCACTATGTGGGAGTGTTATTTTATACAGTCGCCAGTGACCGATCAGTTCAGTATGGTACCACCCAGTCGCCAGTGACCGGCCAGCTCAGTTCAGTTTCAGCCTCCCCGGTAGTCAGTTACCGATCAGTTCAGCTTAGTGCAGGGGCGACAGACGTAAAACATAATCTCAACAGAAAATTTTACCAGTTATTTCAGTGCAGGCTCCAAGGAGCAAACATTTTTTTTACTGTGATTATCAGTTCAGTTATGCACGTATTATAATTGCTCAGTACAGATTATTTCAGCATGCCTCAGGACAGGATATGTTATCTCATGCATATTTTAATTCAGATTTTTACTCGTTACCTGCGATATATGCATGCTGAGTCTTTAGGCTCACTAGACTTGATTGTTGTAGGTACTGATGAGGCCAGGGCCGAGGGCGGGGACCAGTGAGCCAGCTTGGGTCGGCAGTAGTGGCACCCGAGGACCTCAGAGCAGCAGTTGTTATTTTATTCCGCAAACATTTTATCAGTCGTTGGATATTTTTAAATTGTGATTTTTGGCAAACTTTATTTTCTTCCGCTGCAATATTTTGAAATATTGAACTTGATTCACCAGTGATTTTATGAATGAGGCCATTTAACTTCTTTTAAAAAGAAAATTTTTAATTTTCCGCAAATTTTCATGCAAGAAGTTCTAGGGCATTTTACAGTACCATTTGAAATAGGGGGTAAATTGGTGGAAAATCTATCTGTGATTCAGGAGCAAGTGTGAATATAATGCCTAGTTATCTTTACGAGAAACTTGGATTGAGTAGGATAAAGCCCACAGGACTAAGCTTTCAGATGGTAGATAAATCGGTCAGGACATCGCTGGGTATTGTGGAAGATGTTGAACTTAAGATTGATAAATTAAGGCTTCTAGCAGATTTTGTGGTGCTAGACATGGGAAACAGTCAGAATGTTCGTGCTATTTTAGGACGACCATTTTTGGCTACTGCTGGAGCCGTCATTGATTTGAGAAAAGGAAAACTGACCATGGAGGTTGATGGTCAAAATGTAGAACTCAAGGCTTCCAAGATATCATACGATCCACCATGAACAGGATTGGTATAGTCGGGCTGATGACGTTAAACCAAGCACTGCGTGGGAGGCAACCCACAAATTTTATTTTTTAGCATTCAATTTGTTTTTATTATTTTATTTTATTTTAGTCCCTTAGTTGTTAATTTAACCCACCACCAGATCTATCACCGCCGCAGCCCATAGACGATGATGCTGAAGATGCTGCGAATGATGACTCGAGCCCCGAGTTATGACACTCGTGCGCGAGGTATGTGTTGTCGTGTTCTTTATTTCTATACATTGAGGACAATGCATACTTTAAGTTTGGGGGGGTGAATTTTTGCTTGCATGTTAAAATTATTATTATTATTTTTAATTACTCAGTAGTTAAATTGATTTTTTGGTTCTTCTTTAGTTTTTTAGTTATTGCATGCTAGATTTGTTAGGAGAAGTCATGGATAAGTAAAATGTGTGACCGATGATGAAAATTGAATTGCGATCCTGAAGTATATATGTGTTCATGATAACTTAGGAGTCACAATTATTTTGCACTGTCGTGTTTGTTGATACTATCGTTGCTTAGAGACAAGTTGCATGCCTGTGATGCTAAATAGATGAGGGAGATCTGATTTTTGGTAATTTTTGCATTACATTGATTCACACTTTTGCAAACATAGAAATGATCTAGGCAATTTTTTTCACAATATCTTTGGGCCTTTGTTCTTTGTTTACTATCAATTGTAGCCCTTTGAGCTTCGAATTAACTGAGATGCTGAGAATTTCTTTTGTACCCACCTCGTATATCATTTTTTGTTGAACAAATGCATGTGATTAGTTGGTATGAGTTGACTAATGGATTGACGGAAATCTAGAACTTGCTTGAAAACTTTTCGATGCGAAATACAGATAATATGTGATATAGGAATGATTTAGGCGATCTTTGGAGCCGTTTTGAGCCTTCGAGCCTACCAAATGAACATGAAATATCCCTAGTGTCCCATTTTGAGCCTATTAAAAATCAAGTGGTGTATGTCAATGACATACAATTAGCCCCCACTTGTATCTATTCTACATCCCACAACGACTACCTAATGAAGCTTATACACTTATTCCCCTACCTAATTTTGAGAGAAATAAGTTCATGGGTATTGTAATGATTCAAATACTCCTTGAAAAGAAAAGAAAAATTGAAGTGTGCAAAAAGGAGTTGAAAAAAAAAAGGGAACAAAAAAACAATCAAGGGAATGAATCAAACAAAAGTGGTGAAAAAGGAAAAGTTCGAAAATGGAGGATATGATGGGGAAGAAAGCAATAAAGTGATGGTGAATGAAATGATAGTGAAAATGATGAAGATTTGATTATTTCTCTCAAATTTTGATTTCCATACCCTTTATTGTAGCCGTGAGCCGTGGCCTAACGTTACAAGCCTACAAGACCTATTAACCTTGTCACATTTATCCAATATACTAGTGGAGAAAGGTTGTTTAAGTCAAGCCTATGGATACCTGAAAAACATTGTCAACGAGTATAAACTTTAATCACTTGCGTGCAAGCATCTCATTGTGTGATTTCATCTTTGGCATACTTGTGTTGACCATCTTTCGAGCCGAATAATCACCGATAAAGTCCTATGTGATCTGTGAATGCAAATTTATATGTTGATGGAATGTGAGTTGAACTGAACTGATGATTTCTTGATTCTATAAGGCGAATGGGCATTACAACTCTATTTGAGCATTCGACGGGGTAAATGAACATTGACATATTACACACACAAGTGACTCTTGGAAAATCGTGAATTACATGAAATTAGATAAGTCGGAGGTCAATATCACTTTTCGCATATCCATGACTTTAGTAGTTGCGTAAATCTTTTCCTTGATCATTAGCTTTTATTCTATTTTGCTCGGGACTAGCAAAAGTTCAAGTTTGGGGGTTTGATAAGTGCAAGATTTTCACTTAGTTTACATTAAAATCCATTTTAAATTATGCTTGTTTCGAACAGAATTATGCGTTTTTGATTTGTTTTTGTTGTCATTCCAGGAGTGGAGAAAATAGTGGAAACGAAGCCAAGTAGATGCAAGAAAATAGAGCCGTGCACCGTAAAGAATAGCTGAGAGCAGGTATTAAACAGAAGTGCGCGCAGCCGCGCGCACAGGTACATAGGCGAGAGACCAGAAGCCTGCGCGCCACCGCGCAACATCACGCGCACTCGTGCGCACGGAAGCAGCAAAAAACCCGAGAGGCACGCGCGAGAGTGCGAGATCGCGCGCACCAGCGCGCGCGCAGAAATGAACCAGTGACCAGAATGATGCGCGCCACCGCGCGCGCCGTGCGTCCAGATAATTATAAAAGCGCGATGGCTAGGTCAGAAACCGGGGCTTCCGGGGGGAAAGAAACACGGGGGCAGCCGTCATTGGAGAAAAGAACGAGGAAACGCACAAGCAAACACAAGACGAAGATTCAGAGTGCGAAGAACTGTCACAAATACAAAGAACAACGGATCCGGGGACGGAGACGACACTTCTGATTTGTTATCTTTTCCTTCGCTTTCTATATTCTACTGTGTAGCGATGTCTAGACTCACGAATATGTCTTGTTTTCGCTTGGATTTCGTGATGAACTAAATTTCCATTCTAGAGAATGATGTAGCTTTGTGGATACGATAATTTGACATGGTTATTTTATATGATTGAATTCCATTTTATATTTAATTGTGTTTCTCTGTGTTTATTTCACTGCAATTTACTGGCCATAAAGAGTGTTTCGTGTTTTGGCCTCCATTCCACCTAGATTTCGAGCATATCATTTTAGGAGCATTATTTTATGATTTTTCAGCGTATTTTAATCATGAATATACGTCGGTTCGGTGTCGGTTCAGGTTGGCTCGGAGTCATGATTAAATGCGAAGTCATTAGGCGTCATAGTCGCATCTTTTGAACTAAATTGCATAGTTGGTCAAGTTTAAGCTATTGCATATTTTTCATGGCACAGTTAGGTTGCAGCGAGCCTGGGGACGATCCAATCCAATCCAGTTGGTAAAATTACGGGACATTTTCATTATGCCTGTTAATTATTTTACGTGCATTAAATAGAAAATAATTATTTTTGAGATTTATGCGATATGGTTTGTGGTTCATTCACTATGTGAGAGTGTTATTTTATACGGTCGCCAGTGACCGATCAGTTCAGTATGGTACCACCGGGTCGCCAGTGACCGGCCAGCTCAGTTTAGTTTCAGCCTCCCCGGTAGCCAGTTACCGATCAGTTCAGCTTAGTGCAGGGGCGACAGGCGTAAAACATAATCTCAACAGGAAATTTTACCAGTTATTTCAGTGCAGGCTCCAAGGAGCAAACATTTTTTTTACTGTGATTATCAGTTCAGTTATGCACGTATTATAATTGCTCAGTACAGATTATTTTCAGCATGCCTCAGGACAGGATATGTTATCTCATGCATATTTTAATTCATATTTTTACTCGTTACCTGCGATATATGCATGCTGAGTCTTTAGGCTCACTAGACTTGATTGTTGTAGGTACTGATGAGGCCAGGGCCGAGGGCGGGGACCAGTGAGCCAGCTTGGGTCGGTAGTAGTGGCACCCGAGGACCTCAGAGCAGCAGTTGTTATTTTATTCCGCAAACATTTTATCAGTCGTTGGATATTTTTAAATTGTGATTTTTGGCAAACTTTATTTTCTTCCGCTGCAATATTATGAAATATTGAACTTGATTCACCAGTGATTTTATGAATGAGGCCATTTAACTTCTTTTAAAAAGAAAATTTTTAATTTTCCGCAAATTTTCAAGCAAGAAGTTCTAGGGCATTTTACAATTGGTATCAGAGCCGACCTCTCTTAGTACGGTGTGGTTCGGGGACGAACCAAGCGGAAGCTGGTGGGCATGTGAGGCCCGGGGCCGAAGAGGGCGGGGGGTGATCGCCGGTGCCATCAGTTGCACGGACAATGAACGGCTTTTGGTAGGCTTCTAGGTGGAGGGAACATGAATGAACCGACCCACACGGGAATGAGAGGGATTCTGAGACTGTTCAATGTAATGGACTGTACAGTTGAATAGGGCTTAAAAAGATTTGATTTGTACTACTCATATCACGAAGGTGCATCTTCATTTCGGTAGCTCATCACATAAGAACTCCAAAGTTAAGCGTGCTTGACTTGGGGAAATTTTGAGATGGGTGACCTCCTGGGAAGTTTTCCAGGGTGCGTGTGAGTGAGGACATAAGCACGCTGGAAAGACTCGTCTTGGTACAGTGAGGACAGTCGTCGAATCTGGGGCGTTACAATTGGTATCAGAGCGGTGGTTCTGTATAGGGTTTCACTACTACTGACTGCGAGAAGCTCACGAAGCCACGTCTTCGGTTCGTAAGTTTTTCAGTTCAGCATTTTGTTTAGCATTTTAGTTAAAGCATGAATTATTTTGTCAGCATGCTTCAAGATTTTCAGTACTTCAGTGTTCATTTAAAATAAATTATAGAATTATGCATGTTAGTTACGTATGGGTTATGTTGGAACAGTATGCCCCCTAGACGCATTTTAGAGCGCAACAGAGAGGAGGAGCCTCGGCGAGAGGACAGGGAGGAGCGTAGACCGGAGGGAGACCTACAACCTCCTCCACCACCCCCACCGGAGATGAGTGCCAGATGTTAGCTGGGATGGCAATGTTCTTCGCACAGTTTGCGGGGGACAATCCGCAGCCAGGCCGACAGGGCCCGAGGCTGTTTATGAGCGATTCATGAAGATGCGCCCGAAGGAATTCTCTGGGACATCTGACCCCATGGTTGCCGAGAGATGGATCAAATCCCTCGAGGTCATCTTTGAGTTTATGGAGCTGGGGGACGCAGACCGAGTCCGATGTGCCACCTACCTGTTCACTGGAGATGCCCACTTATGGTGGGAAGGAGCTTCGGTAGCCTTGACTTTGGCTACACTTTCATGGACCCGCTTTACGGAAGTTTTCTACTCCAAGTATTTTGCTGAGGAGGTTCGCACCAGGCTGACCACTGAGTTCATGAGTCTGAGGCAGGGGGATATGACGGTTACGGAGTTCATCCGTAAGTTCGAGAGGGGCTGTCACTTTGTGCCCCTGATCGCGAATGATGCCAGAGCCAAGCTGATGCACTTCCTGGTAGGTTTACAGCCGATCTTGCGCCGGGATGTTAGGGTATCTGACCCTTCTACTTATGAGATTGTCGTCTCCAAGGCCTTAGCCGCAGAGCAGGATCTGCGGGATATCGAGAGGGATCGCCAGGGCAAGCACCCAGTCCAGGCACCACACCGCCCTCCTCCTCATCAGCATCAGCAGCAGAATAAGAGGCCTTTTCATGGACCGCCCAGGAACCGAGGCCAGCAGCAGCAGCAGCGGGGACGCCCAGCCCCGAGGACTCAAGAGCACCCCGTCTGTCCCAGGTGCTCACGTCGCCATCCTGGGCATGCATGGCTGGCTCAGGAAAGTGTTTTAAGTGCGGCAGTCCAGACCACATGTTGCTGCAGTGCCCTCAGAGGAATCTGCCTACTCAGGACAGGGTTTTTGCTCTCCATGCCGCGGAAACCAACCCTGAGACTATGTTGTTGACAGGTACCTTTAAACTTTAAGTTATTATTTGAATTTCCGTGCTTTGGGAATAAGGATTAATATTGAACTTAGAACTGTGATAGGATTGCATGCTCTACTCAGTAGTATTTTTGAGATTTAAGTTAGAAGAACTTTGACCATTGCATGTATATAAGTTTAGTTCTTGTAACTACTGGATTCAACTTAGAGCTCCGCTCTTTCAGGGAGAATTTTTATATCTGGTTCCGCTACCAAGGCCTTGATAGATTCAGGGGCCACTCACTCGTTTATTTCGGAGGTATTTGCAAACTTTCTCAAGATCCAGACCATTGGGCTAGATACAGCCTTTTCAGTAGTGTTGCCGTCAGGCGAGGAGATGGCAGCTACCAAGGTTATCCGAGATATAGAACTTGAGTTGCACGGTAAACTTGTTTATGCGGATCTGATTGTGCTACCGATGCCAGAATTTGACATCATCCTAGGGATGGACTGGCTATTGAGGAACAGAATGATAGACTTCCAGCGGAGATCTGTTCTTGTCCAACCGCCTGGAATGGAGCAGTTCTTATTTGAGCCGGACAGGTACTTTCCTTTACCGCGCATTATTCCTTATGTTCAGGCTAGGAAACCCGTGCATAGAGGGTGTCGGGCATTTCTAGCGACCTTTTTATCTGTCCCTGAGGAACCCAGCCAGTCAGCCTCAGATGTTCCGATTGTAAGAGATTTCTTAGACGTTTTTCCCGAAGACGTCTCTGGTATGCCACCCGAGAGAGAGGTGGAGTTTTCCATTGAGCTTATGCCAGGTACGGCTCCGATATCCAAAGCGCCGTACCGACTAGCACCGACAGAGATGGCAGAGCTTAAGAAGCAGATTCAGGAACTTCTCGACAAGGAGTTCATTCGCCCGAGCTTTTCTCCATGGGGAGCGCCGGTCTTATTTGTGAAAAAGAAGGATGGCTCGATGAGGCTTTGCATTGACTACCGGGAGTTGAACAGGGTTACAGTGAAGAATAAATACCCACTGCCGAGGATTGAGGATCTGTTTGACCAGTTGCAGGGAGCTTCGATTTTCTCCAAGATAGATCTGCGTTCTGGTTATCATCAGTTGAGGGTGAGAGATGCTGATGTCTCGAAGACTGCTTTCAGGACTCGTTATGGTCACTACGAGTTCCTTGTGATGCCGTTCGGTCTGACGAATGCGCCAGCGATCTTCATGGATCTCATGAATCGCATATTTCAGCCGTATCTCGATCATTTTGTGATAGTGCTCATAGATGACATACTCGTCTAATCCAAGAGTCGGGAGGAGCACAGCAGGCATCTGACCACAGTGTTGCAGACATTGCAGAAGCACAAATTATTCGCAAAGTTCAGTAAATGCGAATTCTGGTTAGAGAAGGTGGCGTTCTTGGGCCACATTGTCTCCAGCAGTGGATTGAGGTAGACCCCGCAAAAGTTGCAGCAGTCAGAGATTGGGTTGTGCCTCAGAATGCATCCGAGATCCGCAGTTTTCTTGGGTTGGCAGGATATTACAGGAAGTTCATTCAGGGATTCTCATCCATTGCCGTTCCACTCACAGCACTGACCATGAAAAAAGTGAAATTTGTGTGGAGCGAGGAGTGTCAGAGGAGCTTCGATACTTTGAAGCAAGCTCTTATCTCAGCACCCGTTTTGGCTGTACCGTCAGGATCTGGTGAGTTTGTCCTTTATACCGATGCTTCGAAGCTTGGTTTAGGTGCAGTTTTGATGCAGCATGGGAGAGTGATAGCGTATGCTTCTCGACAGCTGAAAGTCCATGAGAAGAATTACCCTACCCATGATCTGGAGTTAGCGGCCGTAGTTTTTGCTTTGAAGATTTGGAGGCACTATCTGTATGGAGAGAAGTGTCAGATCTTTACCGACCACAAGAGCCTCAAGTATTTCTTCACGCAGAAGGAGCTGAACATGCGTCAGAGGCGTTGGTTGGAGCTTGTGAAAGACTACGATTGTGACATTAGCTACCACCCGGGCAAAGCTAATGTAGTCGCGGATGCTTTGAGCAGAAAAGTCGCAGTGATGGCTCACTTGACGATTCAAAAACCTCTTCAGATTGAGATGCAGAAGTTCGATCTTGAGACTTATCCTCGAGATAGAGTTCCTCGTTTATCTACCTTGACTATCCAGTCCTCTCTTATTGACCGTATTCGCAGTGGTCAGGCAGCAGATGAGCAGTTAGCACAGTGGAAGAAGAGAGATGAAGCCAAGGGCAGTGTTTTGTATACAGTCAGCGACGGTATTGTGAGATACCGAGATAGGATATGGGTTCCTAGCAGTGATTCTATCCGAGCATACATCTTATCAGAGGCCCATACGTCCCCGTACTCCATTCACCCTGGGAGTACGAAGATGTACAAAGATCTGCATCTATTGTATTGGTGGCCAGGGATGAAGAAGGACATCAGGCGTTTTGTATCCAAGTGCCTGACTTGCCAGTTAGTGAAGGCCGAGCATCAGAGACCAGCAGGTTTGCTCAAGCCTCTTCCTATTCCCGAGTGGAAGTGGGAGAACATTACCATGGATTTTGTGACCGGTTTGCCGAAGTCAGCCAGAGGATCGAATGCCATCTGGGTGATTGTAGATCGTCTTACCAAATCAGCGCACTTCTTGCCTATTAAGACGACTTTCACCATGGTTCAGTATGCAGAGCTGTATATCCGAGAGATAGTCCGACTCCATGGTATTTCAGTTTCTATCGTATCCGACAGAGATCCCAGATTCACTTCCTCATTTTGGAAGAGTTTGCATTCGACTTTGGGTACGAAGTTGCTGTTTAGCACAGCTTTCCATCCGCAGACAGATGGGCAGTCGGAGCGAGTTATTCAGATTTTGGAGGATCTTCTTCGCGCTTGCGTCATCGATTTCTCAGGGAGTTGGGAGACGAACTGTCCACTGGTTGAGTTCACCTATAACAACAGTTTCCAGTCGTCTATAGGTATGGCTCCGTATGAAGCACTGTATGGCCGCAAGTGTAGATCTCCTGTTCATTGGGATGAGGTAGGAGAGAGAGCTGAGTTGGGTCCAGAGATTGTCCAGAAGGCAGCAGAGGTAGTAGTCAAGATCCGTGATAGGATGAGGACTGCTCAGAGCCGACAGAAGAGTTATGCCGATCAGCGGAGGAGAGATTTAGAGTTTGCAGTGGGCGATCATGTCTTTGTGAAAGTGGCACCTATGAAGGGTGTCATGAGGTTTGGCAAGAAAGGGAAGCTCAGTCCGAGATTCATTGGACCGTTTGAGATCCTTCACAGAGTTTGGACGCTAGCTTATCGTGTGGCTCTTCCGCCGAATCTGGCCGGAGTACACAATGTCTTTCACGTCTCCATGCTGAGGAAGTATATGGCAAATCCTTCGCATGTGCTGAATTTCGAGCCGTTGCAGCTTACTTCAAACTTGTCTTATGAGGAGAGATCGGTGCAGATCCTAGACCGGCAGGAGAAGAAACTTCGGAACAAGTTGGTTAAGCGAGTCAAAGTCAAATGGCTCAACCATTCTGAGGAGGAAGCTACGTGGGAGTCTGACCCGGAGATGAGAGATCGATACCCCGTGTTATTCGGTGAGTTCTAATTTCGAGGACGAAATTTATTTTAAAGGGGGAAGGATTGTAGAACCCGTAAATCAGTAGACGTATAAGCCATGCATAATTCTAGATTTTTAAAATTTAGTTGACTTCATTGCATGATTATTTTAAATGCATTTGTTTGAAGTTAATTATTTATTATTTCAGTTCAGTAGTTTGAGTTTTAGTATTTCAGTTATTTCAGTGAGGCCGGACCGGAGTTGGAGTTTTGAGATAGAATTTAAGATTGGAGAAATACTTCCAGAAGTTAATTTAGCTAGGAAGTTAGTTCATTTAAGTTAAAAAGGGAAGTTGAGGATTTAATTTAATTATTTGAGGTGATTAAGAAATGAGCTCATTTAAGTTACTTAATTAAGGGTTTTATTCACTAAATTATTTAAGGGATTAGTAAGGCTTTTAAGAGTTATTAATTATCAACTAGATAACAATATTTCCCCTTCATTTTATTGCAAATTTCGGCCACCCCATTAGTGTGTCAACTATGATATGCCAACTCACTTTTGACCCTTTCCTTGTCATCTATTAGCATGATAATCTTTCCATTTAATGATCACCCTTAATTAATTAATTAGTGGACATATCCTAGTCTAGAAACAAGAGAGAATTTGGCAACTTACATTCTAGAAAGGATCTGATCCTGGCTGCCCCAATGGCCTATAGCCATGGTTAGATCCCTTCCCTAGCAAGTCTAAGACGTGACTAAGTCGCCCTTTTGGTGGCTTGGTCCATGGCTCATCGGTTTTTAATTTAAAAACAAGAACAGCCCCTCCCCTCTCTGCCCTTCGGTTTTGGTACAGCATTTGTGTTTCGAGTTTGTGGAGTGGTATGGATCTTGGTTGGCCTATGGCCCTTAGCCACGGTCCATACCATGTCCCTAGATGTTTGGATCGTGCCATGGTCAAACAAATGGCCACTGGAACGACACAAGACAACGATCAAAGTACATCACTACACACACCTACACGTGGGGCTCGGTTGGAGTGTTGTTTGAGTTATGGTGTGATGCGGATTGTGGCTGGCCTAGGGCCCTTAGCCATGGTTCGAAGCTGGCCGGTCACTGGCGACCGGGTGGTACCATACTGAACTGATCGATCACTGGCGACTGTATAAAATAACACTCCCACATAGTGAATGAACCACAAGCCATATCGCATAAATCTCAAAAATAATCATTTTCTATTTAATGCACGTAAAATAATTAACTGGCATAATGAAAATGTCTCGTAATTTTACCAACTGGATTGGATTGGATAGTCCCCAGGCTCGCTGCAACCTAACTGTGCCATGAAAAATATGCAATAGCTTAAACTTGACCAACTATGCAATTTAGTTCAAAAGATGCGACTATGACGCCTAATGACTTCGCATTTAATCATGACTCCGAGCCAACCTGAACCGACACCGAACCGACGTATAGTCATGATTAAAATACGCTGAAAAATCATAAAATAATGCTCCTAAAATGATAGGGTCGAAATCTAGGTGGAATGGAGGCCAAAACACGAAACGCTCTTTCGAGAGTCAATTTGGCACATCGCACCGTAAATTCTCGTACGACCTTAAAAATGATCCGAATCATCAACGGTCAAAAACATGACCTTCCTAACTCACTGGGGCACTGTACAGTCCAAGGCCATAGGTTAGAAGCCGACCGAGAACTCGAACGAGCCTCCGAACCGACACAACAACTTGCTGTAATTTTCCAGCAGCTGCAACCTTGCTTGCATCGCATCGTTTGCGAGACTTTTGGCCATTGGGGCTTGAACCACCGACCAAATCCTCTCCACAACGTCCCAAGGAATGATTCGAACCATGGCTCATCGGTTTTTAATTTAAAAACAAGAACAGCCCCTCCCCTCTCTGCCCTTCGATTTTGGTACAGCATTTGTGTTTCGAGTTTGTGGAGTGGTATGGATCTTGGTTGGCCTATGGCCCTTAGCCACGGTCCATACCATGTCTTGTGGTTCATTCACTATGTGGGAGTGTTATTTTATACAGTCGCCAGTGATCGATCAGTTCAGTATGGTACCACCCAGTCGCCAGTGACCGGCCAGCTCAGTTTAGTTTCAGCCTCCCCGGTAGCCAGTTACCGATCAGTTCAGCTTAGTGCAGGGGCGACAGACGTAAAACATAATCTCAACAGAAAATTTTACCAGTTATTTCAGTGCAGGCTCCAAGGAGCAAACATTTTTTTTTACTGTGATTATCAGTTCAGTTATGCACGTATTATAATTGCTCAGTACAGATTATTTCAGCATGCCTGAGGACAGGATATGTTATCTCATGCATATTTTAATTCAGATTTTTACTCGTTACCTGCGATATAAGCATGCTGAGTCTTTAGGCTCACTAGACTTGATTGTTGTAGGTACTGATGAGGCCAGGGCCGAGGGCGGGGACCAGTGAGCCAGCTTGGGTCGGCAGTAGTGGCACCCGAGGACCTCAGAGCAGCAGTTGTTATTTTATTCCGCAAACATTTTATCAGTCGTTGGATATTTTTAAATTGTGATTTTTGGCAAACTTTATTTTCTTCCGCTGCAATATTTTGAAATATTGAACTTGATTCACCAGTGATTTTATGAATGAGGCCATTTAACTTCTTTTAAAAAGAAAATTTTTAATTTTCCGCAAATTTTCATGCAAGAAGTTCTAAGGCATTTTACAGTACCATTTGAAATAGGGGGTAAATTGGTGGAAAATCTATCTGTGATTCAGGAGCAAGTGTGAATATAATGCCTAGTTATCTTTACGAGAAACTTGGATTGAGTAGGATAAAGCCCACAGGACTAAGCTTTCAGATGGTAGATAAATCGGTCAGGACATCGCTGGGTATTGTGGAAGATGTTGAACTTAAGATTGATAAATTAAGGCTTCTAGCAGATTTTGTGGTGCTAGACATGGGAAACAGTCAGAATGTTCGTGCTATTTTAGGACGACCATTTTTGGCTACTGCTGGAGCCGTCATTGATTTGAGAAAAGAAAAACTGACCATGGAGGTTGATGGTCAAAATGTAGAACTCAAGGCTTCCAAGATATCATACGATCCACCATGAACAGGATTGGTATAGTCGGGCTGATGACGTTAAACCAAGCACTGCGTGGGAGGCAACCCACAAATTTTAATTTTTAGCATTCAATTTGTTTTTATTATTTTATTTTATTTTAGTCCCTTAGTTGTTAATTTAACCCACCACCAGATCTATCACCGCCGCAGCCCATAGACGATGATGCTGAAGATGCTGCGAATGATGACTCGAGCCCCGAGTTATGACACTCGTGCGCGAGGTATGTGTTGTCGTGTTCTTTATTTCTATACATTGAGGACAATGAATACTTTAAGTTTGGGGGGGTGAATTTTTGCTTGCATGTTAAAATTATTATTATTATTTTTAATTACTCAGTAGTTAAATTGATTTTTTGGTTCTTCTTTAGTTTTTTAGTTATTGCATGCTAGATTTGTTAGGAGAAGTCATGGATAAGTAAAATGTGTGACCGATGATGAAAATTGAATTGCGATCCTGAAGTATATATGTGTTCATGATAACTTAGGAGTCACAATTATTTTGCACTGTCGTGTTTGTTGATACTATCGTTGCTTAGAGACAAGTTGCATGACTGTGATGCTAAATAGATGAGGGAGATCTGATTTTTGGTAATTTTTGCATTACATTGATTCACACTTTTGCAAACATAGAAATGATCTAGGCAATTTTTTTCACAATATCTTTGGGCCTTTGTTCTTTGTTTACTATCAATTGTAGCCCTTTGAGCTTCGAATTAACTGAGATGCTGAGAATTTCTTTTGTACCCACCTCGTATATCATTTTTTGTTGAGCAAATGCATGTGATTAGTTGGTATGAGTTGACTAATGGATTGACGGAAATCTAGAACTTGCTTGAAAACTTTTCGATGCGAAATACGGATAATATGTGATATAGGAATGATTTAGGCGATCTTTGGAGCCGTTTTGAGCCTTCGAGCCTACCAAATGAACATGAAATATCCCTAGTGTCCCATTTTGAGCCTATTAAAAATCAAGTGGTGTATGTCAATGACATACAATTAGCCCCCACTTGTATCTATTCTACATCCCACAACGACTACCTAATGAAGCTTATACACTTATTCCCCTACCTAATTTTGAGAGAAATAAGTTCATGGGTATTGTAATGATTCAAATACTCCTTGAAAAGAAAAGAAAAATTGAAGTGTGCAAAAAGGAGTTGAAAAAAAAAAGGGAACAAAAAAACAATCAAGGGAATGAATCAAACAAAAGTGGTGAAAAAGGAAAAGTTCGAAAATGGAGGATATGATGGGGAAGAAAGCAATAAAGTGATGGTGAATGAAATGATAGTGAAAATGATGAAGATTTGATTATTTCTCTCAAATTTTGATTTCCATACCCTTTATTGTAGCCGTGAGCCGTGGCCTAACGTTACAAGCCTACAAGACCTATTAACCTTGTCACATTTATCCAATATACTAGTGGAGAAAGGTTGTTTAAGTCAAGCCTATGGATACCTGAAAAACATTGTCAACGAGTATAAACTTTAATCACTTGCGTGCAAGCATCTCATTGTGTGATTTCATCTTTGGCATACTTGTGTTGACCATCTTTCGAGCCGAATAATCACCGATAAAGTCCTATGTGATCTGTGAATGCAAATTTATATGTTGATGGAATGTGAGTTGAACTGAACTGATGATTTCTTGATTCTATAAGGCGAATGGGCATTACAACTCTATTTGAGCATTCGACGGGGTAAATGAACATTGACATATTACACACACAAGTGACTCTTGGAAAATCGTGAATTACATGAAATTAGATAAGTCGGAGGTCAATATCACTTTTCGCATATCCATGACTTTAGTAGTTGCGTAAATCTTTTCCTTGATCATTAGCTTTTATTCTATTTTGCTCGGGACTAGCAAAAGTTCAAGTTTGGGGGTTTGATAAGTGCAAGATTTTCACTTAGTTTACATTAAAATCCATTTTGAATTATGCTTGTTTCGAACAGAATTATGCGTTTTTGATTTGTTTTTGTTGTCATTCCAGGAGTGGAGAAAATAGTGGAAACGAAGCCAAGTAGATGCAAGAAAATAGAGCCGTGCACCGTAAAGAATAGCTGAGAGCAGGTATTAAACAGAAGTGCGCGCAGCCGCGCGCACAGGTACATAGGCGAGAGACCAGAAGCCTGCGCGCCACCGCGCAACATCACGCGCACCCGTGCGCACGGAAGCAGCAAAAAACCCGAGAGGCACGCGCGAGAGTGCGAGATCGCGCGCACCAGCGCGCGCGCAGAAATGAACTAGCGACCAGAATGATGCGCGCCACCGCGCGCGCCGTGCGTCCAGATAATTATAAAAGCGCGATGGCTAGGTCAGAAACCGGGGCTTCCGGGGGGAAAGAAACACGGGGGCAGCCGTCATTGGAGAAAAGAACGAGGAAACGCACAAGCAAACACAAGACGAAGATTCAGAGTGCGAAGAACTGTCACAAATACAAAGAACAACGGATCCGGGGACGGAGACGACACTTCTGATTTGTTATCTTTTCCTTCGCTTTCTATATTCTACTGTGTAGCGATGTCTAGACTCACGAATATGTCTTGTTTTCGCTTGGATTTCGTGATGAACTAAATTTCCATTCTAGAGAATGATGTAGCTTTGTGGATACGATAATTTGACATGGTTATTTTATATGATTGAATTCCATTTTATATTTAATTGTGTTTCTCTGTGTTTATTTCACTGCAATTTACTGGCCATAAATTGTTTGTTGTTTGATTAATTCTATAACTCGGGAGAGGGACTAGGATTATAGATCATTAGAGACACATCGTTGAATGTTTATAGTGTTCGGAAGGCGTATAACTTTAGCGAGGCTTATGTAAGAATATTGTTTGCAATTATCATTTAAACTTAGATTTTATTAGGAATAATTGAATCGAATTTTGATTGATACAATTTATTCGTCACTTGGGAAAGGGGGAATAAAATAATTAAGTGTTCTTGGTCATTACATAATTGAAATTCGTGAATATAAAGTTAACTGAGAATAATTATCGTGGAAACTTGGTGAAATCATTTCTCTAGATATCTTCTCTCATTGTTATTTCTCAATTCGGTGATTAGATTAATTATTTGTTTTCAATTAATTCGTTTAAGTAAACCAAATCTCTTTTGATTTTTCTAAATAAAGTTGAGACTATTTTAATTACAAGCATTGATATAATTTTAGTTTACACTCCTCGTGGGATCGACACTCGTACTTAAAAATTCATTTTACTATAACTTGACGTCGTGCGCTTGCGAGCAATTAAGAAAACACGCAACAATGATTGATAGGTTATGGGGTGGGTTTATTTCATAATATATAGTTAATTACACCTTAATCAAGCCTAGGCTCATTAGTGGGGTTAATTAGGCCCATTAGTGCTTAATTAAAATATTAAAAATAATTTTGTTTAAATAAGTCTGTGAATTTATTAGCCGGGTTGTCAAAACGTTTGTATTTTTGTTGAAAAACTAACACCGATAAAATTTAAGCCTCGACATATAAAATCACATAAAAATTCTTTATTTTCAAAAATATTAAAAAGCACCAACCATATTTTAAATAATTAAAAACAATTATTTAATAAAACCATTTTCTATTTTTTTCAGCCCTCAGTCTCCATTCTTCGATCGCAACTCGAATAACCTTTAAAAATATATTTTAATGAAACCATGTAGAAAAATATTTTTAAACATGCAAATATGCACAACATAATTAATTCATGCAATTAAAACATTTAATTAAAATACAAGAGAATTTAATAATTTGTGTGCATGTAGTTCGCGTGGATTTTTAAATTTTCGGGGCGTTACAATTTGCAGGTATGTACTTTACGTAGGTTGAATTTTGGACGTTACAGTGTGTGTGTAGGTTTTAGGGTTTAATTATATATTTAAAAAACAAAAAGGCTTTCTGAATCAATTAGTTAATGCGCTTAATTTAACCTTAGTTTTTACATAATAAATTAGGTCAATTAAGATTAATAAATCAATTAGGCCTCAAATTAAAAGTTTTAAAAATACATATTTTCAAAAATCTCATATAAATTATATAAAATTCCTTGCTCCACTAATTAATTAAATTTTGACCTTAAAAAAGTTAAAATTTTTGAATTATTTAAAATAAACGTTTTCGTAACTAAAAATAAAAATTTAGCTTTTAAATCTTTATCATCTTAATCGTCTCCGGTCCTCCATTCCTTGCCAACGATCGATATTCATCTGAAAATGCTTTTCCGCAGCACGTCATCAACAGCGTGCTTTTAAAGCACGCTGCGAATATTACTTTTAATGGCAGGCACAATATGTGCGCTGTTAATATTGTTGCACTTGACAATAATTAAGGGCGTGCATTATAAGCACGTTGCGGAAAGTAATATCCGCAGCGTGCATTTATGTGTGCTGTTAATATTATATACTATCCGCAGCGTGCATTTATGTGTGCTGTTAATAACCTATACATTAACGGTGCGCATTAAAAGCACGCTGCAGATAGTAATATTATATTCTATCCGCAGCGTGCATTTATGTGCGCTGTTAAATACATATGCAATTATACTGGTATTACACAACACAATACGAGAGAGAGAGAGTGAAACCCCAAATCTCTTAACCCTTCCCCTCCTCTCTTCGGTGTTCTGCGTCCCGACTCCAACCACCGCTGCGTGTTATCCGGCAACCAGAGATTGGAGCGCAGTAGCCAGCAACCTTGTTCTCCTAACCTTGCTCCTCCTTCCCTGCCTCAGATTGGAAGAACTAGCGTGAGTGGGAGCCCTGTTTCAGTCTTTTTCCGTGCGCGATTTTTTCCTCCGTTTTCGGTGATTGTGTCTCTCAATTTTATTGTTATTTAGTGGTTTGTTGTTGAGAAGTCGAAGCCACAATGTTTTCCCTGTTATCCCTGTGATTTTCAGCCAATTTTAGATCTGCCCAATCACGATTCCGGCAAGTTTTCCTGCGAGATACAACCTTTGCACCATCTTGAGACCACCACTACCCGTTCAATTTCGATTCTTGGAGCATTTTAGCTTGAATTCCAGTCTATATTTCAGGTATACAAGCTATCTGGATTCGAGTATTTTTCCAATCCGATTTAATTGGTTTTCTCATCCTCATTTTTTCCAATCCGATTTAATTGGTCAATTCATTCAACTTGTGGGAATGCTACTTGAGTATCATATATAACCACATGGAGGTGGAATATCTGTCTTGGGATTCTTCACATGGAGGTGGATTTTCGCCCTCTGTTTTGGCCATATTTTTCATCTCTGGTATTCCTTGGAATCTTAATTCTTTTAGGAGCATCACTTATGACTTGTACATATACAACACAGATCCTCATAGTGAAGGTAGCAAAAAGGTCTGATTTTGATGACTGTTGGTTTTTTCCATCTGGATAGCCTTTAATATGTTCGTATTTGGTAATGCTATACGTGGTTTGCAAGTGGTCTTTGCTCTGTATTGCTTTCTTAGTATGTTGCACATACATTGTATTTTTTTAGCAGTTATTGCTTCATGTCACATGTGTTATTCCTGATATAAGTTGAATGATTTAATTTCATTGAGTATTTTTTCTTGAAAGTAATATTTTTAGCATAAAAAATAACTTAAAACCAAAATTGAGTGCTTTTTTTCGTTAAGTCATATTGTAGCCCAAGATTCAAGATACATTCATATTCGATGATCGTAGCACCACCATCGACACCAAGGATTTAAAGAGATATCGTTCCACAACAATTCTAGACGAGATTAAAGATCGAAGATAGTTACATCTTTCGCTATAAACAGGTATACTGAGAAAATGTTTCCATTTTCCATATTTTAGTTGCTAGAATATTGATTCGATTCTATTTTATATCATTTATTCCATTTTTTATTAAACCTCCATCCAAGAATTACCGTCGATGTTTTTGCATAAATGGATCAAAGAATTACCATCGATGTAAGTAATACCACTTCTATGAATAACGCGTAATGATGCGTTAATTGTTTTTTAGCTGTTGGAGAGAAAATGATAATAAAATTAATATTTTATTTTTAAAATATTAACACAATTTTCCCCTTCTCGGTTTTATCTCGTTTGCTCATAATTTTTTTTTTCAGAAAGAAATACAAGAATGTCCACCTGAATCTCAAAACACAACTAACATTGTTGATGATGCAATTAGCCTTGTGTTTGGCAAGGAAGCTCGGGGTATAGTTCGCGGAATTGGCTTCAGAGTTACACCATTGAAAGTTGGAGCTTCTGTGAAACAAAATGGACCTGTTCAACAACTTCAAACGATGGTACAAAGCCTTCAACAACAAATGCAACAAAATCAGCTAGGAATGCAAGAAATGAGGTCCATGTTTTTGCAAAGTATGAATCAACAAAATCAGTAAGAACATGTTAGTAACTAAACAACATATAAAAAATATGTTTGGTATATATATAACACTTAAATGCTTTTGAATTATCATGATTACATCGCTTGACACGATTTGGTTGTAAAATTAGGTTGCTAATGGTGGCATTGGTAGCGGTATTGGGAATGAAGTTGGTAGTAATTTTGATATCGATGTTGGTGCCAAGAAAAATGGTAATTTTGATCATGTTTCTCAGGTATTATCTTTAAATAATGAAGTTGGTAGTAATTTTGATATCGATGTTGGTGCCAAGAAAAATGGTAATTTTGATCATGTTTCTAAGGTATTATCTTTAAATTATGTATTTTTAAACCGCAAAATTGTTACAAAAATAGACATGGTTGAATCAATAGCTTTTCATTGTTTATTTACAGTCAAATTTGAGGAATGTGAGTCTTGGAGATATCCATGCTAATATTAAATGTAAGCTGCTTCATTGGTGTGCTGATGAATTAGCAAACACAAAAGTTCATCACGTTGTTCTTGGTTGATCGTGTTGGAAAGTTTGGGTTGATAAGGTTTTGATGGAGAAGGTGGACCTAATTCGACCAAATGATGAAATGCAGTTTCTCGAGGACGCGATAGGAAGCACGGTAGCATGGTTATCTAAATTTATAGTATTGTGTTATTGATAAATACTCTACTGATTTGCGTGTATTCAAAGTTTAATCATTGTTATATATGTACCAGCTAGTTGTTACAGATTCCGTATCTTGCTTTGGATTTTCAGACTTTCTGTTTTGATATACTGAAAAACAATGATTTTTATCAATTACTAAACTTAAAGTTGTACTAAATTTTTGTAAAATTTTGGTTTATCGTTTTTGTCCATTCGATTTATTTTTTTAACGAATTTGATTTTATCGGCTTGCAAACGAACGATTTAGAATTTGTTTGCATGTTGTGGATATGAATATTAATGGTGTACATTGCATGTTAGAGTAGATTCTCTTATACCTATGGTATCATGAATATTTTCATATTACATAAATCAATACCATATTTTATAAAACTTAATGGGCTATATTTTAATTCAATTAAAATATAATTATTAAAGCCCATTTGAACTTTAATAAATTAGCATGATGAGCTTATTCTCTTACAAGCCCATGATCCATGCTCCCATTATATTAATATCATCATAATCCCAATCGATGATCCAACATCATCGATATGACAATTTCAACTTATTTGTTATTATGATGCACAATTTAATTTCGAGATCACCAGTGTCTAAATAAGGCAGGTGTACTCCTTTTGACTGTTTTAACGGTCATGCTCTCAAAATTTCTATAAGCTTTTATAAACTTTATTTATAAGCTTATCGATTGATCATATCAAACTTATTTCTCATAAATTCAACTCATTGAATTTATTATCTCAACGGGAACAAGTAAACCAGTACTTGTGTGACCATCAATGGTTCAGGGATACAGATAGCCGTGGGTTCACAACTCTTTGTGATTCAGGACATAATCCTTTAATCGAGCTTACTTTAATTTGCCCCATTCCATGCACCAACATTTGATCATGAGAATGTCAGAAACTATTTTCTGATTAAACCCATCGAATCATGGTAAGAGCGTCTAGTAGCATCGCCCCACGACTCCCTAGGTATCACTGATAGTGCCTGCAAAAACCAGTCGATTATGATTAACGTACAGTACGGTCCCTTCATCTCATATATCTCGATCGAATCTGCAATCATTGGTTCATCGAGGGTTGCATAACAATTAGATAACTATGTGACGCATATAATAGTGGCATCGCATGTACTATTGGAGAACTCCTTCTCCAACGTATATTTCATACTCTGGCCAGAGATTCCACGCACTATTATTTCATCAGATCACATATAGGATATCCACACCCGTAGGTGAGCGGTGAATCCCCGACTACAATGCACTGGCTCCTACATGTGTCGCAATTGTACTCAATCTCGCCACCTAATGACTCTCCTGGAGTCGGTAAACGAGTCAAAGCACAGCTCTAGGATATAGAGCCTCAGTGTTGTCCCGGGTCGTAAGGACTAATAGCGTACAATCATAACCACAGACTTATCCTCTCGATGAATGATAATGACATGGAAAGTCCGAGGGAGGGTTGTTTGGTATAATCATCATATTACTATCCATCTGCATGTTTGGACATCTCTATGCCCTTAACAAGAAACGCAGTACACAACATCACAGATGCTAGTCTCAGATAAACAGGGTCTAAAAATTTTTCTTTCTTAAAATGCAAGTGCGAAACGTACTGGAATTTACTAATATACATCTCAGTATAGAAGTACAATAATGTACAATAATCATGAAACTAGACTAAGTGATATGAATCTTTGTACGAACGAATAGCAAACACAATTAAAATCAAATCGCGCCCTCAATTCACTGACGAACAAAGAATCGTTGTTGTCCCGATCTTTTGAATCAAGCGTGTGTGTTTTGATTTTCACCTCTAAACTATGAAAAGTCTAGCGGCTGTTAGGGAACGTCTGTTAGGGAACGTCTCGGGCACTGTTTTGGATAATAAGCTTGAATTGTTTATGCCTAGGGTGCGATTTTTTGATTTTTCAAATTTTTGAGAAAAATTGTTATCATAAAAAATTGGTTCAATTTTTCTTTTAAAAAATTACTTTTAGGAAAATTAATATTTTCTTGTAAAATAAATAATTAGAATATGATTTTAATTATTTATATTAAAAGTGAGTTTTACAAGAAATCAATTATTATTGAATTAATTGGAAATTAAATAAAGGTGTTTATTTAATTTATTAAATTATTTAATAATTATGGTGGTTAGTGATAAATTATTAGATATATGATTTATCAGTTAATTAAATTTCTTTAATTAATTGGTGTTAATATTTGATATTAAATACATGAAGGATGATCGAGAGCATTGATCAATGTGTTAGGTGTATGTTAGGATACTTTACTGTTTTATTCATTTTGTTAAGATTTGATATTTTTAAAGTGGGACTGGTTTATGGCCCGTTCTCTTCCCATGAGATGTATCCCTTATATGCCATGGCTATTTAAATATAATTATTAGAAATAATGGGAGATCAAGACTGAAAGATGGTGGGCTCGATGCACAAGATGAAGACATGTAAAATATTGGAAGCTTTTGTAAAAAGTTGCATTTGCATCCCTGCATTCACCTAGGTTTTGGACCTGAATCCATGTTTGGCTCGCATGGATCTAATAGTAGGCGATCGATCATCCTTATCTGTTGTTGAATGTCATATTATGATATATGCGATATATAGTAATATGCATGTATGTATATTATTAAATAATATAGTTGCATGAATCCGGCAAACATACAAACATGGCACACGATTTTTAAATTAAAATGATAAGACAATTTTAAAATTAAAATCCCTCATTTTGAATATGATTCAAAATTTATATCAAACCGAAAAAGTAAAACATTTTAGACAAGACTCACAAGTTGGTAGAGAATTTATGTCTCACAAGTCAAACATGCCTTCTCCCACTAGCTTGTGCGTCCCTCTTTGGAAAATATGACCTAGTCTAGCGTACCATATTTGTGCGGGATTTGGATCTTCTATTTTCTTTTTGTTTGTTGTTGTTTTCGTACGCACTTGGATATTGTTTATCGGAATATCCTTTAATTTTATGTTATAGAGATCGTCTGTTAATTCTCCAGTTCCAATCAAACATTCATTCTTGTATAAATTGCAAACACCTTTAGCAAAAACACAAGAATAACCATCCCTATCAAGCATAGAAATAGAAATAATATTTTTAACCAATTCAGGAACAAATAAAACGTCTCTAAAAAACAACTTAAAATTATTGTCTAAAATTAAAGTAACGTCTCCAACGGCAGTGGCATTTACTCTTGCTCAATTTCCTAGTCTTAGAAAGGTCTCACCATCTCTAAGCCTCTTGCTTCTTCCCATCACCTGCAAATCATTGCATAGATGAGAATCACATCCGGTATCCAATACCCAAGAAGAGGAATTAATATAAACATTAACTTCAATATAAAAATACCATGGCCAGAACGCTTCTGGGCAAGATACTGCGTGCATTTACGCCACCAATGTCCAGGCTTGTTACAGTGGAAACAGACATGCTCTGACTTGTCGGGCTTTGAGGGCCCCGGAGTAGGTTTCTTGTATGGCTTTTTGTTGGGCTTGTTCTTCTTTAGAGGGGCAGAACGCTTCTTGCCTTTATTTGGGGCTCCCTTTTTCGTACCAGACGAAGAACCCACAAGAAGAACAGGCTTCTCCTTTTTGATTGTGGCCTCATAAGTAGTGAGCATATTGACCAACTCTTCAAGGGTGGCCTCAAGCTTGTTCATATTAAAGTTAACCACAAATCCATCGAACGAAGGGGGTATGATAGCAGGAGAATATCAGTCAAGAGCTCACTAGGAATAACCACGTCGAGTCCCACCAACTTCTCAATGAGCTCAATCGTCCTCACACCATGCTCATGGACAGAAGTCTCATCTCGCAGACGTGTAGTCATGAGTTCTTTCACAGTAGCATGTCTCTCTGAGCGAGTCTGTACTCCATACAACTCTTTCAGATGAAGGTGAATGTCAGCAGCATTCGCAGCCTCCTCGAACCGCCTCTGCAGTTCATTCGACATAGAAGCCAAAATATAATTTTAGCTTGGAGATCATGGTCCCACCATTTAATCATCAAATGACTACCCATCTGCATGTTTGAACATCTCTATGATCTTACCAAGAAACGCAGTACACAACATCACATATGCTAGTCTCAAGCTCAAGAGACCTTCCGCGCAGCGTGTGCGTGGCCAGCATGCAACGTGGTGCGCGGCCTGCGCGCCGCGGGCGCACTGCTGTGCGCGCAGGCGTGCCTGCGACTGCCCGAAACGTTCAGGCAGCGCGGGCGGCTGCCCGGGAACGTCTCGGGCCTTTTTTTGGATAATGGGCTTGAATTGTTTGGGCTTAAGGTGCGATTTTTTGATTTTTCAAATTTTTGGGCAAAATTGTTATTTTTGAAAATTGGTTCAATTTTTTTTTGAAAAATTACTTTTTGGAAAATTAATAATTTTCTTGTAAAATAAATAATTGGAATATGATTTTAATTATTTATGGTAAAAATGAGTTTTACAAGAAATCAATTATTATTGAATTAATTGGAAATTAAATAAAGGTGTTTATTTAATTTATTAAATTCTTTAATAATTGTGGTGGTTAGTGATAAATTATTAGATATATGATTTATCAGTTAATTAAATTTCTTTAATTAATTGGTGTTAATATTTGATATTAAATGCATGAAGGATGATCAAGAGCCTTGACCAATGTGTTTGGTGAATGTTAGTTTATTATACTGTTTTATTCATTTTGTTAATATTTGATATTTTTAAAGTGGGTCTGGTTTATGGTTTGTTCCCACCCTATGAGATGTATCCCTTATGTGCCATTGCTATTTAAATGTAATTATTAGAAATAGTGGGAAATCAAGACTGGAAGATGGTGGGCTCGATGCACAAGATGAAGACATGTAAAATATTGGAAGCTTTTGTAAAAAGTTGCATTTGCATCCCTGCATTCACCTAGGTTTTGGACCTGAATCCATGTTTGGCTCGCATGGATCTAATAGTAGGCGATCGATCATCCAGATCTGTTGTTGAATGTCATATTATGATATATGCGATATATAGTAATATGCATGTATGTATATTATTAAATAATATAGTTGCATGAATCCGGCAAACATACAAACATGGCACACGATTTTTAAATTAAAATGATAAGACAATTTTAAAATTAAAATCCCTCATTTTGAATATGATTCAAAATTTATATCAAACCGAAAAAGTAAAAATTAAAAGAGTTTAATTTTTCCTTGCCTTCCATCAACCGTAGTTGCATGTTGATCGCTACCCACGGACAGTGTCGGGCTCATATTATTGGGGAGGCCTGGACGCCGGAAAGCTGTGACTTCTACAGCTGATTTTCTACTTCAGATCTGAACTCTTTGAACTTTTAAAATGCTTCAGATTTGTGTTTCCTCAAATAAACGTACCCATACCTCGAATGGTTATCAGTAAAGGTAATGAAGTAGGAATGCTCAAATTTTGTGCTAACACTTAGCGGGACACAAACGTCCGTGTGGATCAAATCCAGTAGACCATGCGCACGTTCCACGTTTCCATTTAATGGAGTTTTAGTCATTTTTTCTTTTAGACAAGACTCACAAGTTGGTAAAGAATTTATGTCTCACAAGTCAAACATGCCTTCTCCCACTAGCTTGTGCGTCCCTCTTTGGAAAATATGACCTAGTCTAGCGTACCATATTTGTGCGGGATTTGGATCTTCTATTTTCCTTTTGTTTGTTGTTGTTTTCGTACGCACTTGGATATTGTTTATCGGAATATCCTTTAATTTTATGTTATAGAGATCGTCTGTTAATTCTCCAGTTCCAATCAAACATTCATTCTTGTATAAATTGCAAACACCTTTAGCAAAAACACAAGAATAACCATCCCTATAGAGCATAGAAATAGAAATAATATTTTTAACCAATTCAGGAACAAATAAAACGTCTCTAAAAAACAACTTAAAATTATTGTCTAAAATTAAAGTAACGTCTCCAACAGCAGTGGCATTTACTCTTGCTCAATTTCCTAGTCTTAGAAAGGTCTCACCATCTCTAAGCCTTTTGCTTCTTCCCATCACCTGCAAATCATTGCATAGATGAGAATCACATCCGGATCCAATACCCAAGAAGAGGAATTAATATAAACATTAACTTCAATATAAAAATACCATGGCCAGAACGCTTCTGGGCAAGATACAGCGTGCAATTACGCCACCAATGTCCAGGCTTGTTACAGTGGAAACAGACATGCTCTGACTTGTCGGGCTTTGAGGGCCCCGGAGTAGGTTTCTTGTATGGCTTTTTGTTGGGCTTGTTCTTCTTTAGAGGGGCAGAACGCTTCTTGCCTTTATTTGGGGCTCCCTTTTTCGTACCAGACGAAGAACCCACAAGAAGAACAGGCTTCTCCTTTTTGATTGTGGCCTCATAAGTAGTGAGCATATTGATCAACTCTTCAAGGGTGGCCTCAAGCTTGTTCATATTAAAGTTAACCACAAATCCATCGAACGAGGGGGGTATGATAGCAGGAGAATATCAGTCAAGAGCTCACTAGGAATAACCACGTCGAGTCCCACCAACTTCTCAATGAGCTCAATCGTCCTCACACCATGCTCATGGACAGAAGTCTCATCTCGCAGACGTGTAGTCATGAGTTCTTTCACAGTAGCATGTCTCTCTGAGCGAGTCTGTACTCCATACAACTCTTTCAGATGAAGGTGAATGTCAGCAGCATTCGCAGCCTCCTCGAACCGCCTCTGCAGTTCATTCGACATAGAAGCCAAAATATAATTTTAGCTTGGAGATCATGGTCCCACCATTTAATCATCAAATGACTACCCATCTGCATGTTTGAACATCTCTATGATCTTACCAAGAAACGCAGTACACAACATCACATATGCTAGTCTCAAACTCAAGAGACCTTCCGCGCAGCGTGTGCGAGGCCAGCATGCAACGTGCAGCGCGGCCTGCGCGCCGCGGGCGCACTGCTGTGCGCGCAGGCGTGCCTGCGACTGCCCGAAACGTTCAGGCAGCGCGGGCGGCTGCCCGGGAACGTCTCGGGCCTTTTTTTGGATAATGGGCTTGAATTGTTTGGGCTTAAGGTGCGATTTTCTGATTTTTCAAATTTTTGGGCAAAATTGTTATTTTTGAAAATTGGTTCAATTTTTTTTTGAAAAATTACTTTTTGGAAAATTAATAATTTTCTTGTAAAATAAATAATTAGAATATGATTTTAATTATTTATGGTAAAAATGAGTTTTACAAGAAATCAATTATTATTGAATTAATTGAAAATTAAATAAAGGTGTTTATTTAATTTATTAAATTCTTTAATAATTGTGGTGGTTAGTGATAAATTATTAGATATATGATTTATCAGTTAATTAAATTTCTTTAATTAATTGATGTTAATATTTGATATTAAATGCATGAAGGATGATCGAGAGCCTTGACCAATGTGTTTGGTGAATGTTAGTTTATTATACTGTTTTATTCATTTTGTTAATATTTGATATTTTTAAAGTGGGCCTGGTTTATGGCTTGTTCCCACCCTATGAGATGTATCCCTTATGTGCCATGGCTATTTAAATGTAATTATTAGAAATAGTGGGAGATCAAGACTGGAAGATGGTGGGCTCGATGCACAAGATGAAGACATGTAAAATATTGGAAGTTTTTGTAATAAGTTGCATTTGCATCCCTGCATTCACCTAGGTTTTGGACTTAGATCCATGTTTGGCTCGCATGGATCTAATAGTGTAGGCGATCGATCATCCTTATCTGTTGTTGAATGTCATATTATGATATATGCGATATATAGTAATAGGCATGTATGTATATTATTAAATAATATAGTTGAATAAATCTGGCAAACATACAAACATGGCACACGATTTTTAAATTAAAATGATGAGGCAATGTTAAAATTAAAATCCCTCATTTTGGATATGATTCAAAACCGAAAAAGTAAAAATTAAAAGAGTTTAATATTTCCTTGTCTTCCATCAACTGTGGTTGCATGTTGATCGCTACCCGTGGACAGTGTCTGGCTCATATTATTGGGGAGGTCTGGACGCCGGAAAGCTGTGACTTCCACCGGACATATGATGTGAATTGAGTGGAACTCCTATGACTTCGGCTCATATTACTGGGGGAACTAATGGCGACCGTCCATTACAGTTCAATATTGATGGGTTGGTTTGACACGTGAAAATAAACGGCGTCATATTATTGTGTCCTTATTAAACGTGAGGTAAAACACACGGAGGTTGCATAGGGATGCAATTGGATTCTACCTTTTAGAAATTATAATTGGCTGATATTATTCAGGATTATAATTGGCTAATTGGACTCTACGTGCCCACTAAGGAAATACGATTTCCCTTTTTCATCAGAGGGTGGTGGAAATTTCAAAATAGTGGGAGGGAAATTTATAAAATAAAAATCCATATTTTATATCTTAGAATTATTTTAAAATTATCAGTAACCATGATCTGTTTTCATTTTTCAGTATATTTACGAAGACTGCTCGTAACCCGCTTTCAATCATTCTCCATCAAAACAAATTGACTGGCCCTAACTATAATGACTGGTTTCGAAATTAAAAGATTGTTTTGAACTCGGAAAAGATTGTGTATGTACTTGATAAGAAGCCACCGAAGGAGGCAGCTTCGGACGTCAGTGAGACTGAACTAGCTAAGCTTGAGAAATGATGGGACCATGATCTCCAAGCTAAAAGCTATATGTTGGCTTCTATGTCGAATGAACTGCATGTGAGAACCCGAATTTAATTATTCAGTATTTGACAAGAATTAGAAATAATTATTTTAAAGTGCTAAATTAAAATAATTACGCCAAATAATTATACTTGTGTGTTAAAAATATGTATTAGAAAATATCGAAATTATAGACGATATTAAAATGCATATCGGAATTTAATAGCACGCGAGAGTTGTAATTTTTGGATCGGGTCACATTCTAGCAATTGGGCTAAATAATTGAATTCATGTATATAGATATGTGTTATAGGAAGCCCATTTGCCCCAAGCCCAATCCATTTCTTCCTTTAAATCTCTCGTTTCTTCTACAAGCATCCATTTCCTTCTCTTCTTGCATCTCCTCTAGCTACCGAGCTGTTGCTTTGTTAATTTTCCAGCCTCTTAAATGTCATTTTTCTTGGTTCTTTAGAGTGTGAAGAGGTCGATTCTAACTCTATTTCAATTCAAAGGAAGCTTTTGAAGGTAATCCCTAAGCCTAGGTTTTAAAAGTTTGTCCATGGAAGAAGTTGGTTGCTGTTTTTTTCGAGTTGCAGGTTTTTGAGTTCTGTTTTTTGGGTTTTTGGTGTGTTGTGCTCTAAGATTCTTGACTTGTGGTTCATAAAGAACTTATAGCTCTATGTCTAAGATTTCTGTATCCACTGACGAAATGGAATTCCAATTAAAAACGAATTTGATATGATTTTTTTTATCAAACTGTGTCAAAATGGAAGGCTGTGTTGGAGCTGTGCAGATTAGCTTCTGTAATTCGAGTTTATGACATTTATGCTCTCGGATTTTGGACTTGTGATTCAAAAGAGAGTTGTAGAGCTATGCGTTGTCTTCGTATTGATATAAGATTCGTTAAAATCCATTAAGAATTGAGGTCGTTATACTGTTTTTTCCGGAACTGCTCAGTACAGACTTCTGTCCGCGAAGTGTGCATGTAGTAGCGCCTTCTTGTCAATTCTGGGATTATTCTGTTAGGATTCTGGAAATGGTTTTTTCTAGGAAAACTTAGATATTTGAGTTGTCTTTCATCTCCAATTGGTGGATATTGATTTGAGTCAATATTGAGTTAGATATGAATTTTATACTTCTAAGTATCGAAACTAAATCTGTCACAGACCTTGCATCTCATGGTTGCTGGTTTTGGGCGTTTATCAGTGTCGAGATGATTGAATTTCATGTTGAAGTCTTCTGATGAAATATGGCATTTTGAGTTAGGATTCCAGCCATGTATGATAAGTATGTTTTGGTTAAGTTTTCGATGAGTTATGGCCTTACAACCGAGCTTAGGTCCAAGCTGGAATTAGTAAAATTGTTTTTGGCCAAGAGTTGAATATTTATTTGATGGTAATTAATTATTTGCAACAGGTTTTAGTAGCCAGGAAGCACCAAGGAGTTTATAAACTATTGTGGTAATTTAATTTGAAGGTTAAGGTACGGATTGATCGATTCCTTACAGCGTCTATAACGACGTGTAATTAAATTGATGTGATTTTATGAGAAGTATGTGTTTATGTGCTCTTTGTGGTGTTTGGATGTATTTCAAGATTATTCCCAAAATTTTTTTAAATAAATCTGAATTTTTAAATATATTGGAATAATCTATGGATTTATATGCATTGTTGAGCACGCATTCATATCGAGCCATGACTCCGTTGTTTCCGAGATCTCTGTTTACTCTTGGATGAGTTATTTAGACATCAAAGCCGAGGGCGTTTAAGCGTCACACCTCTGATGACTAGCGGAAGGGCCGAGCAGTTCTGCAGACTGACACCCCTGACGCAGATGTGCAGGGCCGAGGGCGTATTTGACACGTCACACCCCTGGCACATGTGGCCATTGTTGTTGCTTTCGTTTCTTTGGATCCAGTTTGATACCCGAGATTATTGGTACCCTACATGCATTGCATTGCATTGATTTTATTACATGTCATTTATTTATGCTGTAATTTATTTGATCTTCGTATTGATGTTTGACCCTTGTCCCTCGGGGCTGCTGTGGTTTGTTTTGTGATTCCATAGCAGGTTATACAGGTGGTTCCGATGCAGCTGGCGGAGCGTCTTCCAGTGGAGCTCAGTGAGTCGGTTTGAGTTGGGAGTCCCCAGATATACTATTTATATTGAGTCATTTGCCGAGGAGATGCCTCGTGTATTTGTATGGTTGTATTTTGAGTGTTGGATATTATTTGGTGTGATCGAGCCTAGCTGGCTCTATGTGCAATTGGTATTCTGTTTGTTTTATTGGACTCTATTTTCGAGTATAAATGTTTTGTTGTGTTGTTTTGGAATTTTTGGTATGTCCTATTTACGGGAAGGTCATGCCGAAATTTCTGTAGGCCCAAAATGGAAAATTTTTACTCATTTTCGCTGTTTACGCTAATAAATCCTGTTGTTTGATAATTAAAAATTAATCAGGAGCACGGGCCCTCACTGTTGGTATCAGAGCGTAACTGGGGTATGCTCGAATTAGAGTCTAGGACACTCGAGTTTAGACACAAATAAATTGATTGCGTATTTGATTTACTACTTGCTCTTTATTTGATTTGCATGCTATGATTATTTAACTTAGCTGAGATAGAGCTAGTAGTGAAGTAAGTTTGACGCTTCGTTTATTTGTACCTAGTGGAGTAAGTTTTAAATTTCCTTGAAACCCTTCAGTGCTTACTATTATTTTTTCTGCTTGTGGATTAATCCTTGTGTCTTGTAGAATGGCACCGGGAGGAAGAGGCAGAAAAGGAAAAGAAGTTATCCAAGAGTCTGAAGCTCAGAACATAGGGAATACTGAGGGTATTGACAGAGGTAGACGTGGCTGCCCTAGTGGAAGGGCAAATCAAAATGTGAATATAGAGGTAGAAGTAGAGCAGGAGCCACCAATTCGTCCGGAAAGGCAGGTTGCAAGAAATGTTGAAGTGGATCGCGAAGTTCAGCAGCTGACCCAAAGAATGAGAGAAATGGAGTTAGTGATTGCTAAATTCCAAGATATGCGTCCTCCAAAATTCTTTGGAAATGAAGGTGGTGAAAAAGCAACGGCATGACTGAAGAGTATGAATTATTTATATAATTTTGTGGAGTACACTCCAGAACTGAGACTCAAGTTAGTTGTTTACCAACTCAAAGATCGAGCACAACTGTGGTGGGAAGCCACAGAGGAAGCAATCCGAGAATCTGGTCAGATAATTTCATGGAAGGTATTCCGTACTCATTTTATTCAAGAATACTCGCCTCCATCTTATTATTCTGCTAAGGAAGCCGAGTTCAATCAGTTAGTTCAGGGAAATATGTCAGTGGGAGAGTACGCCTCTCAATTTTCTGCTCTACTAGCTTATGTACCTCATGTATCAAATAGTGATCGATCCAAGCTTTCGCGTTTCATGCAAGGACTGAATCGTACGATACATACGTTGGTTATGACTGGAGCACCAACTTCTTATGCAGAAGCGGTAGAGAAAGCAAAGAATATTGAGGCTAGTTTGCTTTGGGGAGGATCACAACAGGTTCCATCTTTTACTTCCCAAGGGTCCGGGAGTAGCATTCAGATGCCCGTGGGCATACCTCCTTATCAGCCTCCACAGTCAAACCAGCCACCGAAGAAATAGAAATTCAGAGCTAAAAGAAAGCAGTTTAAGAAGAAGTCTTACAGTAGTTCATCTAGTTCAGGCAGTTCTCGTGGAGAAAGACCTAGTGGTTATGTTCGAGATTCTTGTGGGAGATGTGGAGGTAGGCATCCTACTATCCAGTGCACAGGAGTTCAGGGAGACTGCCATACATGTGGATTACCGGGACATTATGCGAGAGTTTGTCCTAATGCGGGAAGACAGCAGTATCAGCCCTCACAGTTTAGCCAGTTTCCACGAGCCCCAGTGCCTAGACCATCTACTCCATAGCCTAGCTACCAACAGCCGAGAGGATCTGCTCAGCAGTACTTTCCAGGACCTCAGCAGGCTAGGGTGCATGCTTTGACATAGGACCAGGCTCATGAGACGCCCGGAGGGGTCATTGCAGGTATATGCTTTATTTTTTATCATCCTGCACGTCTATTGATAGACACGGGAGCATCTCATTCATTTCTGTCTGCTGCATTTATCGATGAGCATGAGATAGCTACTACCTTGTTGTTGGATACGGTGTCTGTGTCTACCCCTGCTGGTGTGTATTTGATGTCTCGTGAGATAGTTCTGAACTGTGTGATTAGATTTGATGATAACCTTATGATAACTAATCTAATCAAATTATCTATGTCTGACTTCGACAGTATTTTGAGAATGGATACTTTGTCGAATTATCGAGCCACCGTTGATTGTTTCCATGGAGTTGTCGGATTTAGACCTTATTTTGGCGATAAGTGGAACTTTTATGGTAATGATTCTCAGTCACGCATTCCATTAGTGTCAGCAATGGAAATGTTTAGACTACTATCGGCAGGGAATGAAGGATTCATGATTTATGCAGTTGATGTCACCCAGGAAGAAATGTTGAAAGTTTCAGATATTCTTGTGGTAAAGGATTTTCCTGATGTATTTCCTGATCAAATTCCTGGCTTTCCGCCTCAAAGGAAAATAGATTTCAGTATTGAGTTAATGTCAGGGACGAATCAAATTTCTAGAGCATCGTATCGTTTGGCTCTAGCGGAGTTGAAAGAACTCAAGGAACAATTACGAGACTTATTGGAGAAAGGTTATATTAGACCAAGTATGTCACCTTGGGGAGCTCCAGTATTGTTTGTAAAGAAGAAAGACGGGACGATGAGGATGTGTATTGATTACCGGCAGTTGAATAAAGCTACAGTGAAGAATAAATATCCACTCCCGCGTATCGATGACTTGTTTGATCAGTTGCAGGGTACGTCTGTATATTCCAAGATCGATCTTCGTTCTGGATATCATCAGCTTAGATTTAGAGAAGAAGATGTTCCTAAAACTGCATTTCGGACACGTTATGGGCATTATGAATTCTTAGTCATGCCTTTTGGATTGACTAATGCTCCAGCGGTTTTCATGGATTTGATGAACCGTGTTTTTCGAGAATTTTTAGACAAATTTGTTATTGTCTTCATCGATGACATTTTGATTTATTCAAAAACAAAGAAGGAGCATCGAGAACATTTGAGACTAGTCCTCCAAACACTCAGAGCAGCACAATTATATGCTAAATTTTCTAAGTGTGAATTTTGGTTGGACAGAGTAGTCTTTTTGGGTCATGTTATATCTGCTCAAGGAGTTTCAGTGGATCCCAGTAAAGTCGAAGCTGTTATTAATTGGCCAACACCAACAAATGTTTCTGAGATTCGCAGCTTTCTGGGATTAGCAGGGTATTATAGGCGTTTTATTGAAAGATTTTCCGTTATTGCAAGGCCTATGACTCAATTAACGCAAAAAGATCGACGTTTTGTGTGGACTGCAGAATGTGAATCAAGTTTTCAGACTTTGAAGGAAAAGTTGACAACAGCTCCAGTGTTAGCTTTACCTTCAGGCTCAGGTGGATTTGTTGTATGTACAGATGCTTTTTTGAATGGACTGGGATGTGTTTTAATGCAAAATGGGAGAGTGATTGCATATGCATCTCGACAGTTGAAGCCACATGAGACTCGATATCCAGTTCATGATTTAGAATTGGCTGCCATTGTGTTTGCGTTAAAAATATGGCTTCATTATCTGTACGGTGAACAATTTGTAATTTATTCTAATCACAAGAGTTTCAAATATCTTTTCACACAATCCGACTTGAACATGAGACAACGTCGATGGATGGAGTTTCTTAAAGACTTTGATTGTGAGATTCAATATCAACCAGGGCGAATGAATCTAGTTGCAGATGCACTTAGCAGGAAAGCTCAAAACGCTATGCTGACATCTCTGAATATTTCTAAAGTCCACGAGCATTTGGAAACATCAGGATGGACTTATCAAACAAGTGGAGATTACTTTATAGTTTCATCTATCAAAGTCGAGCCAAAGATAATATCAAGTATTAAAGCAGCGCAGAAAACTGATCCGCATATTCATAGATTGAAAGAATTGGCTCAAACAGATCAGTCAGATAAGTTAACCGTTGCCTCAGATGGTAGTTTGCGCTTTAATGGGAGACTTGTGGTTCCTAATTTGATAGATTTGAAAGAAGCTATACTACGTGAAGCACATTGTAGTCGACATAGCATTCATCCAGGAAATCGAAAGATGTATCATACTTTGAGAGCTCATTATTGGTGGGAAGGTATGAAGAAGGAAATTTCTGATTTCGTGGCTAAATGTTTAACTTGCCAACAGGTTAAAGCTGAACGAATGAGACCTGGCGGTATGTTAAATAGTCTGGAAGTACCACAGTGGAATTGGGAGCACATTGCTATGGATTTCGTGACACACCTACCTCGTTCTAACAGTGGTTGTGATGCAATTTGGGTGATTGTTGATAGATTGTCTAAATCAGCCCATTTTATTCCATATGACCGTACTTGTACTTACAAGAAAATGGAGAAATTGTATATTGATCATGTGGTGAGATTGCATGGTGTGCCAATAACCATAGTATCAGACCGCGATCCAAGGTTTACTTCAAAATTTTGGAGTAGTTTGCAATCAGCTTTGGGTTCAAAGTTGGCCATGAGCACTGCTTATCATCCCCAAACAGATGGTCAGTCAGAAAGAACCATCCAGACTCTAGAGGATATGTTACGAGCAGTTGTAATGGATTTCAGAGGTGGTTGGCAAGAATCATTGTCTTTGGTCGAATTCTCTTACAACAATAGTTTTCAGACAACAATCGGTATGGCACCATTTGAAGCTTTATATGGCAGAAAGTGCAGATCTCCGATTTGTTGGGAGGATGTAGGAGAACGACAGATGTCTAAACCAGAGTTTGTACAAGAAATGAAAGATAAAGTTGAATTGATAAGTAAAAGAATGAAAGCAGCCCAGGATCGTCAAGCAAGTTATGCTAATAAAAGGCGTCGGCCTTTAGAGTTCCAGGTTGGTGATTATGTTTTCTTGAAAGTATCGCCGTTTCGTGGTACTATGAGATTTGGACGTAAAGGGAAGTTAGCTCCACGTTATATTGGTCCGTATGGGATTGTTGAGAGGATTGGCACTTTGGCTTATCGTTTGGACTTGCCGCAGAGTTTGTCTGCGATACACGATGTCTTTCATGTATCGATGCTGCGGAAGTACGAGCCAGATCCATCTCATGTTTTGAGTACCGAGGATGTGGAGTTAGGTAGTTCCCTAAGTTATGTTGAGCAGCCGGTTCAAATTCTTGATCGCAAAGAGAAGCAACTCAGGAACAAGACGATTACTTTGGTTTTGGTGCAGTGGAGTAGACATGGGATAGAAGAAGCTACATGGGAGTTAGAGGCTCGAATGCGTCAAGAGTGGCCTCACTTGTTTGAAAATATGATGAATAACTCCATGTACTCAGATTTTCCTATGTATTATCAGTGGTAAATGTTTTAACCACTTTGTGTACTAGTGTTTTGTATGTTAGATTTCAAAGACGAAATCTTTTATTAGGAGGGGAGAATGTGAGAACCCGAATTTAATTATTCAGTATTTGACAAGAATTAGAAATAATTATTTTAAAGTGCTAAATTAAAATAATTACGCCAAATAATAATACTTGTGTGTTAAAAATATGTATTAGCAAATATCGGAATTATAGACGATATTAAAATGCATATCGGAATTTAATAGCACGCGAGAGTTGTAATTTTTGGATCGGGTCATATTCTAGCAATTGGGATAAATAATTGAATTCATGTATATAGATATGTGTTATAGGAAGCCCATTTGCCCCAAGCCCAATCCATTTCTTCCTTTAAATCTCTCGTTTCTTCTACAAGCATCCATTTCCTTCTCTTCTTGCATCTCCTCTAGCTACCGAGCTGTTGCTTCGTTAATTTTCCAGCCTCTTGCTTGTCATTTTTCTTGGTTCTTTAGAGTGTGAAGAGGTCGATTCTAACTCTATTTCAGTTCAAAGGAAGCTTTTGAAGGTAATCCCTAAGCCTAGGTTTTAAAAGTTTGTCCATGGAAGAAGTTGGTTGCTGTTTTTTTCGAGTTGCAGGTTTTTGAGTTCTGTTTTTTGGGTTTTTGGTGTGTCGTGCTCTAAGATTCTTGACTTGTGGTTCATTAAGAACTTATAGCTCTATGTCTAAGCTTTCCGTAGCCACTGACAAAATGGAATTTCAATTAAAAACGGATTTGATATGATTTTTTTTACCAAACTGTGTCAAAATGGAAGGCTGTGTTGGAGCTGTGCAGATTAGCTTCTGTAATTCGAGTTTATGACATTTATTCTCTCAGATTTTGGACTTGTGATTCAAAAGAGAGTTGTAGATCTATGCGTTGTCTTCATATTGATATAAGATTCGTTTAAATCCATTAAGAATTGAGGTCGTTATGCTGTTTTTGCCGGAACTGCTCAGTACAGACTTCTGTCCGCGAAGTGTGCATGTAGTAGCGCCTTCTTGTTAATTCTAGGATTATTCTGTTAGGATTCTGGAAATGGTTTCTTCTAGGAAAACTTAGATATTTGAGTTGTCTTTCATCTCCAATTGGCGGATATTGATTTGAGTCAATAATGAGTTAGATATGAATTTTATACTTCTAAGTGTCGAAACTAAATCTGTCACAGACCTTGCATCTCATGGTTGCTGGTTTTGGGTGTTTTTCAGTTTCGAGATGATTGAATTTCATGTTGAAGTCTTCTGATGAAATATGGAATTTTGAGTTACGATTCCAGCCATGTATGATAAGTATGTGTTGGTTAAGTTTTGGTTGAGTAATGGCCTTACAACCGAGCTTAGGTCCAAGCTGGAATTAGTAAAATTGTTTTTGGCTAAGAGTTGAATATTTATTTGATGGTAATTAATTATTTGCCACAGGTTTTAGTAGCCAGGAAGCACCAAGGAGTTTATAAACTATTGTGGTAATTTAATTTGAAGGTTAAGGTACGGATTGATCGATTCCTTACAGCGTCTATAACGACGTGTAATTAAATTGATGTGATTTTATGAGAAGTATGTGTTTATGTGCTCTTTGTGGTGTTTGGATGTATTTCAAGATTATTCCTCAAAATTTTTTTAAATAAATCTGAATTTTTAAATATATTGGAATAATCTATGGATTTATATGCATTGTTGAGCACGCATTCATATCGAGCCATGACTCTGTTGTTTCCGAGATCTCTGTTTACTCTTGGATGAGTTATTTAGACATCAGAGCCGAGGGCGTTTAAGCGTCAAACCTCTGATGACTAGCGAAAGGGCCGAGCAGTTCTGCAGACTGACACCCCTGACGCAGATGTGCAGGGCCGAGGGCGTATTTGACACGTCACACCCCTGGCACATGTGGCCACAATTGTTGCTTTCGTTTCTTTGGATCAAGTTTGATACCCGAGATTATTGGTACCCTACATGCATTGCATTGCATTGATTTTATTACATGTCATTTATTTATGTTTTAATTTATTTGATCTTCGTACTGAGGTTTGACCCGTGTCCCTCGGGGCTGCTGTGGTTTGTTTTGTGATTCTATAGCAGGTTATACATGTGGTTCTGATGCAGCTAGCGGAGCGTCTGCCAGTGGAGCCCAGTGAGTCGGTTTGAGTTGGGAGTCCCCATATATACTATTTATATTGAGTCATTTGCCGAGGAGATGCCTCGTGTATTTGTATGGTTGTATTTTGAGTGTTGGATATTATTTGGTGTGATCGAGCCTAGCTGGCTCTATGTGCAATTGGTATTCTGTTTGTTTTATTGGACTCTATTTTCGAGTATAAATGTTTTGTTGTGTTGTTTTGGAATTTTTGGTATGTCCTATTTACGGGGAGGTCATGCCGAAATTTCTGTAGGCCTAAAATTGAAAATTTTTACTCGTTTTCGCTGTTTATGCTAATAAATCCTGTTGTTTGATAATTAAAAATTAATCAGGAGCACGGGCCCTCACACTGCAGAGGCGGTTCGAGGAGGCTGCGAATGCTGCTGACATTCACCTTCATCTGAAATAGTTGTATGGATTACAGACTCGCTCAGAGAGACATGCTACTGTGAAAAAACTCATGTCTGTGATATGGGACTTTTGTCCATGAGCATGGTGTTAGGATGATTGTGCTCATTGAGAAGTTGGTGGGACTCGACGTGGTTATTCCTAGTGAGCTCTCGACTGATATTCTCCTGCTGTCACTACCCTCCTCGTTCGATGGATTTGTAGTTAACTTTAATATGAACAAGCTTGAGGCCACCCTTGAAGAGTTGGTCAATATGCTCACTACTTATGAGGCCACAATCAAAAAGGAGAAGCCTGTTATTCTTGTGGGTTCTTCGTCTGGTGCGAAAAAGGGAGCCCCAAATAAAGGCAAGAAGCGTTCTGCCCTTCTAAAGAAGAACAAGCCCAAAAAAAAATCATACAAGAAACCTACTCCGGGGCCTTCAAAGCCCGACAAGTCAGAGCATGTCTGTTTCCACTGCAACAATCCTGGACATTAGAGGCGTAATTGCACGGAGTATCTTGCCCAAAAGCGTTCTGGCCATGCTATGTTTTATATTGAAGTTAATGTTTCTATTAATTCCTCTTCTTGGGTAATAGGATACCGGATGTGGTTCTCATCTATGCAATGATTTGCAGGTGATGGGAAGAAGAAAGAGGCTTAGAGATGGTGAGACCTTTCTAAGACTAGGAAATGGAGCAAGAGTTGCTGCCACTGCCGTTGGAGACGTTACTTTAATTTTAGAAAATAATTTTAAGTTGTTTTTGAGAGACATTTTATTTGTTCCAGAATTGGTTAAAAACATTATTTCTATTTCTATGCTTGATAGGGATGGTTATTCTTGTGTTTTTGCTAAAAGTGTTTGCAATTTATACAAGAATGAATGTTTGATTGGAACTGAAGAATTAACAGACGATCACTATAACTTAAAATTAAAGGATATTCCGTTAAACAATATCCAAGTGCGTGCGAAAACAACAACAACAAAAAAAGAAAAATAGAAGATCCAAATCCCGTACAAATATGGCACGCTAGACTAGGTCATATTTCCCAAAGAAAGATGCACAAGCTAGTGGTAGAAGGCATGTTTGACTTGTCAGACATAAATTCTCTACCAACTTGTGAGTCCTGTCTAAAAGGAAAAATGACTAAAACTCCATTCAATGGAAACGTGGAACGTGCGCATGGTCTACTGGATTTGATCCACACGGACGTTTGTGGCCCGCTAAGTGTTAGCACAAAATTTGGACATTCCTACTTCATTACCTTTACTGATGACCATTCGAGGTATGAGTACGTTTATTTGATGAAACACAAATCTGATGCATTTGAAAAATTCAAAGAGTTCAGATCTGAAGTAGAAAACCAGCTGGAAAGAAGTATTAAGGCACTTCGATCTGATCGAGGTGGAGAATACTTAAGTGCTGAAATTTTGGGTTATCTAAAAGAGAATGGGATTTTCTCACGGTGGACTCCACTAGCAACACCACAATTGAATGGTGTTTCTGAACGTCGAATTCGAACTTTGATGGACATGGTTCGATCTATGACGGGATTCACTGAATTGCCTATATCGTTTTGGGGCTTTGCGCTTGAAACTGCGGTAATGTTGTTGAATAATGTCTATACTAAAGCAGTGGATAAAATGAAATATGAGATATGGATGAAAAAACCTCACAAATATTCTTACTTGAGAATATGGGGATGTCCTGCTTACGTGAAGTAGACAGTGGGAGACAAATTGGATAGTAGATCCAATTTGTGCTACTTTGTAGGATATCCAAAGAATTATGTTGGATATTATTTCTATCATCCCAATGAAGCAAAAGTGTTTGTTTCAAGAAATGCCACCTTTTTGGAAAGGGATTTTCTATTAGATAGAAAAGGCAAGATGATAGAACTTGAAGAAATTCAAGATACTCCCTCAACTATAGATGTTGAACCTAATCCCCAAGAACCAGTAGTTGAAGTACAAGCTCCTAGAAGGTCTGATAGGGCTATTAGACCATCTGCAAGATATACGCTTCTTCATGAACAAGACCTTGATGAGCCTTGTGTTGGATGTGATCCAATGATCTTCAAAGAAGCAATATCTGATACTGATTCAACCAAATGGCTTGAAGCCATTCAGTCAGAAATGGACTCTATGTATTCAAACCAAGTCTGGATATTAGTGGATCCACCTGAGGGAATCGTTCCTGTAGGATGCAAATGGATCTACAAAAGAAAGCTTGGGGCGGATGGAAAGGTAGTGACCTTCAAAGCAAGACTGGTTGCAAAAGGTTATACTCAAAGGCAAGGAATTGACTATGAGGAAAATTTTTCACCAGTTGCTATGTTTAAGTCCATTAAAATACTACTAGCCATAGCAGCATGGTATGACTATGAGATATGGCAAATGGATGTAAAGACTGTGTTCCTCAATGGAGACATCAAAGAAGATATATACATATCTTAACATGAGGGATACACATCAGTAGGAAGTGAGCATTAGGTATGCAAACTTCAGAGATCAATATATGGTCTCAAGCAGGAGTCAAGGAGTTGGAACCTCAGATTTGATAGCACTATCAAAGAGTTTGATTTTGCTAAGAATCCTGATGAACCATGTGTGTACAAGAATGTTAGTGGGAGTGCAGTGACATTCATTATACTTTATATATGTTTATGACATCCTACTCATTGGGAATGATATAGGACTACTGCAATAAACTAAAGTATGGTTAGCAAGTAAATTCTCCATGAAAGAAATGGGTGAAGCATCCTATGTATTGGAAATACAGATCTATAGAGATAGATTAAAAAAGATGCTGGGACTCACCCAAGCCACTTATATCGATACCATTCTGAAGCGATTCTATATGGAAGAGTCAAAGAGAGGATACTTACCAATGTGTCATGGTGTTACTCTATCAAAAGCTATGTGTCCCAAGACTGATGAAGAGATAGAGACGATGACATGTATTCCATATGCGTCAGCCATTGGTAGTATCATGTATGGTATGATATCGACACGTCCTGATGTTCATTACGCTCTGAGTGTTACAAGCATATATCAGGCGAACCCTGGTCCAATGCATTGGAAGGTCGTGAAAGATATTCTTAAGTACTTGAGAAGGACTAAGAATTTGTTCATGGTTCATGGGGGTGGAGAATTAAAATTGGAAGGCAACACTGATTCTAGCTTCCAATGTGACGTAGATGATTCAAAATCGACCTCTGGTTTTGTATTCATGCTAAATGGTGTGGCTGTCTCTTGGAAAAGTTCTAAGCAAGACACCGTTGTGGATTCCACCACTGAAGCTGAATACATTGCTGCATCTGCTGCAGCCAAAGAGGCAGTTTGGATGAGGAATTTTGTCCAAGAGTTGGGCGTCATTCCTAATGGAGTTGATCCAGTCCCGGTGTACTGCGACAACACTGGTGCGGTTGCGCAAGCAAAGGAACCAAGGTCTCATCAAAGATCCAAACATATACTGAGGAAGTTCCACAACATCCGGGAGATTGTGGGAAGATGAGATATATCAGTCGAAAGAGTCCCCTCTACAGATAATGTTGCTGATCCACTTACAAAGCCCTTGCCAGGACCATTGTTTGAGAAGCATCGCGGAGCAATGAGATTAAAGTTGATGGGTAGTTGGCTCTAGGGCAAGTGGGAGATTGTTAGAATAGATGTCCTGCAATCCAACTGTTGGCTAGGGATTTTATTGACTCTGTTGCAATAAACAATCTTTATTTTAACATAATTCAATATTTCATGGTTTGTTATTTCTTTATCTGTATACCCATGTTATCAAACATAGATAAAGACCTTGATTATACTTTAATAAAAATGAATCGTAATTCGATGTTGAAACTCATTTGTAAACATTGTATGATCTAAATTCGTTCCTAGTCGATTCAACCGTCTAAAACAAGGATAAAGGTCGCTTGAGTTTGAGACTAGCATCTGTGATGTTGTGTACTGCATTTCTTGGTAAGGGCATAGAGATGTCCAAACTTTCAGATGGGTAGTCATATGATGATTATACCGAACAACCCTCCCTCGGACTTTCCAAGTGGTTATCATTCATCGAGAGGATAAGTCCATGGTTATGATTGTACACCATTAGTCCTTACGACCCGGGACAACACTGAGGCTCTATATTGTAGAGCTGTGCTTTGACTCGTTTACCGACTCCAGGAGAGTCATTAGGTGGCGAGATTGGGTACAGTTGCGACACATATAGGAGCCAGTGCATTGTAGTCGGGGATTCACCGCTCACCTACGGGTGATGAAATAATAGTGCGTAGAATCTCTGGCCAGCGTATGAAATGTACGTTGGAGAAGGAGTTCTCGAATAGTATATGCGATGCCACTATTATATGCGTCACATAGTTATCGAATTGTTATGCAACACTCAATGAACCAATGATTGCAGATTCGATCGGGATATATGAGATGAGAGGACCGTACTGTACGTTAATCATAATCGACTGGTTCTTGCAGGCACTATCAGTGATACCTAGGGAGTCATGGGGCGATGCTACTAGACGTTTTTACCATGACTCGATGGGTTTAATCAGAAAATAGTTTCTGACATTCTCATGATCAAATGTTGGTGCATGGAATTGGACAGATTAGGGTAAGCCCGAATAAATGATTATGTCCTGAATCACAAAGAGCTGTGAACCCACGACTAGCTGTATCCCTGAACCATTGAGGATCACACAAGCACTGGTTTACTTGTTCCCGTTGAGATAATAAATTCAATGAGTTGAATTTATAAGAAATAAGTTTGATACGATCAATAGATAAGCTTATAAATAAAGTTTATAAAAGCTTATAGAAATTTTGAGAGCATGACTGCTAAAACAGTCAAAAGGAGTACACTTGCCTTATTTAGACATTGGTGATCTCGAAATTAAACTGTGCATCATAATAACAAATAAGTTGAAATTATCACATCGATGATGTCGGATCATCGATCGGGATTATGATGATATTAATATAATGGGAGCATGGATCATGGGCTTGTACGAGTATAAGCCAATCATGCTAATTTACTAAAGTTCAAATGAGCTTTAATAATTATATTTTAATTGAGTTAAAATATAGCCCATTAAATTTTATAAAATATGGTATTGATTTATGTAATATGGAAATATTCATGATACCATAATTTAAAACTTGCACACAAACAAAATAATATATATATATATATATATATATATGCATATTTTTGAAACATGCATGATAGTGGTGTGCTAATTTCGAGAATCACATATATATATGTTGAAATCCAATAACTTAATTAATGTGATTAATTAAGGAAATTGCAATTAGTTGAAATAATAAAAAATATGTATTGCCTTAAAAAGGGATTGCAATGACCGAAGCTTTAGTAGAATAAAAGAAAGGGAAAGTCTCCATCGATTTTATTCTATTATTTTCTCAAAAATTCCATCGACAATTATTCTAAATTTTGCTCTCAAAAGGGTTTTGAACCAATTTTGTTTCTTGCTCTCAAAATACAAAATCTTCTATACTTTCTAGTACAAGTTAGAAGAGGAACATATATTTCAGTCGTGGACCTGATTAGTAGATCGAAAAATATTCGTAGGGATTTACAACAAGAGCTACGTCCGCTAATACCGGAGTAGTTGGTGTAATGTGAAATTATTCACCAAAGGTATAATTTTTTAACATCCTATGAATGTGTAAGTTTATTAAAACCATACAAGTGTCCAAAATATTTTGAACGTCAAAATAAAATAAAATTTTATAACTTCCGTTGCGCTTTGGGCACGAGAAAACCCAGATCCAACATTGCACGCTGAAGATAATATTATCCGCAACGTGCGTGCGCGTGCTATCGATAATAGTATCTGCGGCGTGCATGAACGCGCCGCGGATAATAGTATTAACGGCGTGCGAATGCACGCTTCAGATAATAGTATTAACGGTGTGCGTATGTACACCACAGATAAGAGTATCTGCAGCGCGCATACGCACGCCGCGGATAACAGTATTCGCGGCACGCACCAACACGCCGCGGATAATCTTGAACTTTCAACCGCTTGCAGTTGTGCAGCGTGTAATATGCGCCGCAGAAAGGGAATTTGCGCGTTGCGAAAAGTCATTTTTGTTGTAGTGATTATAAAATCAAGCAAAATTATAAAATTAATCATTTAGTTAATCAAAATATATCATTCATGCATCTAAAATTATTAATTAAAATATTTTAGAAGTTTAATAATTTTTATGCATACGATTTACGTGGACTGATTTTCAGGCGTTACAAATATATTTAAGAATCTCTTGGTAATTAATAATAAACTTTGTTCTTTTATATCATTTTTTTGTAAGAACAAATTAATGAAACTCGTATGTGATATTTTCTCATCTTTATTGCGAACACATTATAAATTGATTCGAGAAATATCAATAAATTTGGATTTCGAATAAATATAGGATTTATTCATTAAGTTATATAGATTTGAGAGAGAGTATGAATTTTGGACAAAGCAGTGCATGCATTACCTCAACTTTAAACTTTTGATACATGCATGTGCCTCTTCTTTTTGACATTCAAGCTTATGTATTTACTCATTGAGTATGAGAATGCCTATAAATATGAGCATTTGAGGTCCTTGAGTACACACACATAAGAACAAAATAATACATCATCTATAGAGGGTTGAAGTGCTTATAAAGCTTCAAACCAAGAGGAAAAAAAATACTTACAAATCATTCAATGACTGGAGATAATGCTCGATCAACTTCCACATATTTGTTTATCATGTTCATTCAAGTTTAGAAACATGATTTTTGAGAAACTCAGACAAATTCAAGTATTCGAATCACATGGTCTGCATATGCTTAATCAAAGTAAATATATATGCATAATATGAAATCTATTACCATATGATTTTGTATGATGGATTAAGTTTCAGGGAAATTTTTGATGATGAATATACAGTTATAGAGGATTTAAGTACATACTTTAATTTGGCTTAAGAAAAAATTATTTTGTTATAAGAAATATAAATTCAAAAAAGTATCCCGAATCAAACTATACTTTGTATGCGTTTAGCTAATAATCAATCACATGAACCATGAAATTATTATGAAAGAACTCGATCGAGTATATATTAGACGCAGTGGCACGTAATATTCTTTAAAAACAAAAAAAAACGCGACGTTTTAATCTCTTCACCTTCTGTGACGCATTTACATGATCTATACATCAGATTAAATTCTACTTACATGCTTAAAGAATAAATGGCAAAAGAGGCTAACATCTACTAGAAACACCTGAAGCCGTGGCAAACAGTCAAAATTATGATTAGAATTAACGCTACGATGATACCAAACACGATCAGTTTTATCTTCACGTTGTGAATCCACATTTTCCTCCTCATCTTGGTTCCTTGCGTCCTAAAATCTTGAGCCTGAAACACGACGTAAAAACATAGAAACCACAAACTCTGATAGAAGAATATATGGCTACATATGCATGCCTGATTCAAGAAAGTAGATAATTCCAATGCATGAATACGTTCAAATGGAATGACCTTGAAACGCTGGGAGATAAATCTGATGATGGTTCTTTTGTTCCTTCAAAATTTTAGACATAAAGGTGTGGAGGTCGTAATTTTCTTATTTTTGTCTTAGTTTTTTTTTTTAATCTCCCTTGTAATTACGACTATAGCTATGCAATTCAAATATTGGATTCGTAAAGTAGCTAAAGTTTCAGGTTTCGATCTGTGTTTCCTATAGACAGGTAAAGCAATTGCTGTGGGTACAGACCAACCAAGGTTAATTTATCTCAAAGTACATTTCTTGTGGTTTGGTGGATGATATAGTCATTTAAGGCATGTTAATTTTAGCGCTCTGAATTTTGTATTAGGTTCAACATTTTATGCAAGAAATTATAGAAGTGGCGAAATACGTACAGTTCCTAGTGCAAAACCCATCATATTCTATATTTGCTAATATGACTATAAGGGAAATATGCACATGGAAGATCCTTTAAAGTGGTTAACCTGCGATCGGAGATTCTCCGTTTTGTCAACAAGTAGTTCTATTTTTTCTCCACGGTCAAGAACCTGATGAACAAACAGTAAACCAAAACCACAAACGCAATAAGTAAGTAAACCATTATGAATTGAAGCTTTTGAAGGCGAAGGAACTCTATAAACTTATTTACCTTCTCAATGTTTTCCATCATCACACCTTTAACTTGAGAAATCTGATCCTTCACTTTAGCAAGTTTGCTAATTTCTTCTGGATGATCGACGCAATATTGCATATGCTCTTTCAGTTTCGGCCTAAAATACCAAAAAGAATATGGTCAAGTCGGAAAGCAAGAACTAAGAGAAAGAAAAAAACTTACCCGAATTCTCTTTTAGGCCATTGGCACCGGTAGTTGAGGCTTTTCCTCCTCCATATCTCTTGCTAAAATCATCTTTAACTCGCTCCAAAAAGGCCATTGGAATTTGCCTACAGGCGGACTCCACAGCAACGACACAGTAGGCTACAAAAATTGAGCATATGTTACAAAAATCTAATGAAAGAATTAATCAGTTGGAACATGCTCAGTTACTTCTTTATCATAGCCTGCAAAATAGATCTTCAATCATCAGATACTTCGTAAATAAAAAGTTGAATTTCACTCGAACGTTTCATGTAGTCTAATAATTTAGTTGAAACAACTGCCAAGTTTTCTCGCTCGACCATAATTAGATAAGATATTAACGAACTTACAAGATATGTGCAAGTGTTTACTGCTATACTACAACAATAAATGGCTATTGTGACACTTTTTTGTAGACACTTTTAATTAAATGTTGCTACAAATACTTAATAATGACACTTATAAAAAATTAATAATGTGTAAAATAAAAAATATATTAGATTAGTTATCCTGACATTTTTAATTGATGTCATGAGAAACAATTATTTTCTCTCTTCCAATATTTATCCAACCCCAAATATCTGACCTTTATTTTATCTATTTTTCTACCAAAAATTTTCACCCTGCTCTCCAATTTTTAAAAAAAACTTAATTAAATGAAAAATCGAGAAAAGCTGGAGAGAACCATCCCACGCCCAATTATCATTCTCGATTAATGAACGAAAGCTACTACCGTTGGCTCTCTCCCTCACCACCCCAGCTGCCGCCGACGCCGCCCAGACCACCGGACAAGAAGCGTCGAGGTCAGTATGTTCTTCCCCAAGCCCCTGCACCTCTTTTCTACACTGAATCTAGAAGAAATCGAGTGGATCCAGCCCTGTTCAAAGTTGACTGTGCGCACAAGTTCTTCTTCGATTCCGGTTAAATTTTTCTTTGATTCTTGGTTGTTTATGTTGTATTCAGTAAGTATTTGAAGCCTATGTGTTTCCCCACTTTTCCAGCCACTTTAGCTTGCTTCCGATGAGATTTCGGTGACTTCTCCGACAACATTTTCAACATCTAAGGTGAGATTTCTGCGGTAATATCTACAAGAATTTTTTGCATTTACAGTGACAAGTTTACATAATCAGATTTTGTGCATTTACAGTGATAAGAATTTTGAAGCCTATTTACAGTTGGTTGTATTTTTTCCTCTCAATTTTTGATATAATCTATCTAATCCACTGAAAGGGGTGAATATAATTAATCGAAGAGTCAGCCAGCCCATTTGATCATCTTTGTGTGGATTTCTTTTGTTATGACTCAGCCAAGCCCCACAAATTTTGATTGTTTCTCGCTAGTCTGTCGGTGAAGAAGACATTGAATTCTTGTGGGCGAGAAACATCTTGTTTTATTGCATTTGCTTATATTTGGGTTTATGATAAGATGGAATAAAGCATCCTGCCTAAAACTGGGATACGTGGCTGTAAAATAGTCTATGATTTAGTTTTCTTGCTGTTTCTTTTGATTGATTATACATGCACATGTGATTAGGCATGAGTTCTTAATTGACAGGGTTGTCACCTGTTCACGCATAGATCGATGATTCTGGATCGAATGTTAGACAGCATGATTCTGAGGCCATGTTTGCTGACTTAGGCCATTTCAACGTAACAGCTGTGCAAGTAAGTATTGTTATTATTGTGCATTACATTATAATTATCTTGCATGCATATTGTGCACTACATTAGAATTATCCAAATTGAATTATATTGTTTGTTTAATAATATCGGGAGTGGATGTGTTTAGTAACTTGAGTTGATTATTGTTGTAATGCATAATGTTTTCACGGATCCTTGAATTTGAGGAATGACAAGTTAAATACAAAATATGCATTCTGCTATTTGAAGTTATATCTACTCTTTTTCGTCCCAAAACCAAACATATATATTTTTCCTTTTTGTGTCACTTCAGATTAGTTTCACGGGAATGGTTTTTCTTGCTCTCCTAATTGCATATAGTGGACAAGCTGCATATCTTTCCAAATTCCCTGATCATGTAAAGCACATATTTTATGACTCCATACCAGGTTAATTATTTCTCTCCTACAAGTTCTTATATTAAAAACACTATTCTAAATCTAAATCTCATCTAATTTTCCATTCAAAATTTGAACATGATCTATATCTAGATATGATACAGGTCCACAATATTGGCCAACTTTTGTTGTGGCTAATGCTGCAGCAATTATCGCCAGTCAAGCTATGATATCCGGAGCATTTTCTATCATTTCCCAGTCCCTCAGCCTAAGTTGTTTTCCAAGAGTAAAAGTTGTTCGTACTTCTGCTAAGTATGAGGGACAAGTCTATATTCCAGATATCAACTACTTTCTCTCCTCCAATATTTATACAACAAAACTAAAGATGGTCAAACAACTGCAATGTGATATGTTTTATTATGTGGATCTGTTTGTTCATCTTTGGGTTCATGTCTGTGGAACTCATAACCATGGTTTTTATTTTGCAAAGCAGTATATGTTAGAAACATTCTTGATTATTGTTGGGCTGTGTTTTACTGTTTCAAAGACTTGGATATGTTGACTAATTTTTCTAAATGAAATTTTCTATCTGATGTTTGTATTGTTAAGTAAAATCTCTTGCTTTTGCTGTAATGAATTAACTAATTTGAATGAGGTTTCTTTATGCTTTTTTGTTTTCTGGCTAGCTGGACAAACTCATTAGCATAATGGTTGTTGTAGATTGTACTTTATAATTGTTTTTATCAAAACCTTCTCTTTTGCACTTTCACGTAGATTGGATGTTCTGTCTCAATAAAAAGTCTATTTGATTCGACGAAAATTGTGGCAAAAGAAGTTGTTCGAAGCATGGATCCAAATACCGAAGTAGGAAGATAGACGTTGAGACCAAATTGGTGTGAAATACTCTAGTGCCCAAATTCAGTGCACGTTTAATCCATGCATTCATTTAATTATTAAATCATGTAATTAATTTTGAAAGAGTTTTAGCCATGCATAATTATGAAAATGCATTATTTTAAATTATCAATGTTTATTGGGATGCACGTTAAAATGTTTTTCGAGTTTCATGTTTCAGGCGATTATTCGAGGCGGGATTGAGGAAAAGAGACCGGGGACGATTCTTGGCAATTTAAAATGTGATACTTTTATTTTAAGTTGAGGATGGGGCATTTTAAAGGGCTTACTAAGTTGTTAGTATTTTAAAGCCTAAAATTTATTTATTTAGTGATTTAAGAGTTTGAAACTTTTAAAATTAGCTTCTTTCTTTTTTGTGCATTATTTTAATTGAGGGATTTTATTTAAAGTTTAAAGAGTGTTAGTATTTTAAATAATTTTATTTATTATTTAATTAAGTGATTTTCCTGATTTACTAATCACACACACACACTTTTACACACACTAATAACGCCTAAACACACACACACATTCAGATTTCCACTTCTTTTATTTTTTAAAGAGCAAAACCTAGGGTTCTAAGAGGAGAACAGCAGCCGCCCCTTCCCTTGTCAATTTTCAGCAAGTTTTGATCGATTTTATTGCAAGAAAATCGCGTCACGTTCGTCCCGGATCAACCTCGCTTCTATCTCCGCTTCGGTGTCGCCGTTTCGGTAAAGTTTATCATCAAAAGGCACGTATAATTTGTTCTTGATGCATCGATCATGTCATATTATGCGTGCGTTGTTATTTATGCGTAAAACCATGTGTACGATGTGTAGAAGTTCGAGCAATTGTGTTGGGATCACTTTTGAAACCATTTTAGGGATCAAAAATCACGTTTTTACTGTTCTGGTTGAAACTGCGAGTTTTCAGTCGATATTTTGATAAAACTTTCAACTAGAGAATTGTAGAACTTTTCGATACCTTCGATTTGACAGTAAATTCGAATTATTTGGACAAAAATTGAGTGAGTTATGACATTTTTCGTGGGACTGCTCAAACTGCGTTTTTCAGAAATTATGTTTTGATGTGTTCTTGAGATTTTATTGTTGCAGGCTTCGTTGGGGATCGTCGGATGATCGTTGCTGCGTTTATGTATGCTTAGTACGATGTTTAGAGTATTTTTGAGGTTTCAGTTCATGTCAATAGGCGCTCGATTTAATTAAAAGTCGTGGGTAACTTTTGATGTCAATTACAATGTTTTGAATGGTATGTGTCGTAGGGTGAACATAGTCGCCTTGGGAATTTGTACGAATTTGGTTTGAGGTTATGGCGTGCTAGGATGAGCCTTGGAGTGTCGATTCATAGTCCGCGCAATCGAGTCTAGAAAGTTAAGCGAAACATGTACAAAATTTTCGTAAGTTCGCGTTTACAGTAGGTACCCGTACCCCCACACGGACCCTGACACGGGGTCCGTGTCCTCCTTCCCTTTCGAGCCTTCTCATCCGAGTCTACACGGACCCCTACACGGAGGTAGGCACGGGGTCCGTGTCCTTCACAACTTTGGGGAAAATTTCTATAGTGTGCCCTGGGGGGGGGGGGGGTTGATGGCATGGTTTTAGTTCAGTGATTTACGCAGTCGAGGCATGGGAATTTACAACGTCATAAGGAATTGAATGAGTTCTTATGTAAGCTTGAAATTATGTCTAAGTTACGCAGATAAGCATGCCAATTCATGATTAGTAGGTGCAACAACGCCCCCGATCGAAGTCCAACGAATCCCTCAACGTCAAGTAAGTATGTTGACGTGCAAAAAGAAAATATTTTAAGTTTTGAGGTATGCTAAATGTCTTGTGACCAAATTATGTTTAGGATTGGAAAGCGTTAAATTATGAATGGGGACCAATCCGCCCGTTAAATTATGAACGGGTTAGATCGAGGTTGGAAAGCGTTAAATTATGAACGGGGATCTCATGTATGTGGCAGTGGATACGTCCCTGTCAGCCCAGTACTGTGGTTTGTCTGATCAGGCATTTATTATGTTATGGGTCACTTGCTTTGAAACATGCCTCTAGGCAAAATGATGAAGTTATGTATGTTCTAGTATGCATTATGTTTATGACAAGTTTTCACGTTAAGGCGTCTATGTTATGTTCGCATGTTCAAGTTTTAGTACGCAAATTCAAGTTCAAGTATGTATGTTCTATTTTAAAGTTGCATGCGGTTTTATTATGTAGTACTCGCTATTTCCCAGTTTATACATGTTGAGTCTTTAGATTTACTAGACTTGATCGATGCAGGTGAGTATGTTGATGAGGAGATAGGAGGTGGCGACCCAGGGGCAGGCTTGGACTGAGCGGGAGGCTAGACCCGAGGACCGCCCACGTTATTTTAACGTTTTTATGCAAGTTTAAAATACTCTGATTTTTATGTTTGATGCGAGATGCTTTGAGAAGACCTTTCTTTTAACAAGATCTTTATTGTGAATGGATGATGTAGTGACGACCGTATTGATTTTATTTTCGTATTCAAGAAAATTTTTAATTTTTCCGCAAATTTTGAATGGTAAAAGTACGGTACGTTACAGTTGGTATCAGAGCGGTGTTCTTGTAAAGGGTCACGCCTACTGCCAGTCGCAAGAAGCTCACGAAGTCACACCTCAAGTCTGTAAGTTTAAAGTTTTGCATTATGTTATGTAGTAAGCATCAAGTTATGATTTCAGTATGTGCATGTTTTAAGTTTGAGTTACGTGCATCATAAAATATTGATATATGTTCATGCATATTGGGTTTACGTGCTGGGTAATTTATTGGAACAGATGCCTCCTAGACGTGTGATCGACCGTGAAACAAGGGAGGAGGACAGAGAGCCTCGAGTTGAGGAGAGGGACAATCCTCCACCACCACCACCTCCAGATATGCAGGCGCAGATGCTTGCGGGTATGACGCAGTTCTTCGCACAGTTTGCGGGGAACCAGGCTGCAGCGGTAGGTGCAGGGGCGAGGCCCCAACCAGAGGCAGTGAATGAACGGTTTAGGAGGATGAGCCCAAAGGAGTTTGCGGGTACCATTGACCCGATGGCAGCTGAGGGATGGATCAAGTCCATCGAGGTAATTTTCGACTATATGGAGCTGACAGATGCTGACAGGGTCCGTTGTGCCACTTTCTTATTGACAGGAGACGCTAGACTATGGTGGGAGAGTGCGTCAGTGGCAGTCAATTTGCAGGTGCTGCCTTGGAATGGTTTCAAGGAGGTCTTTTACTCCAATTACTTCAATGAGGAAGTACGATCCAGACTGACTAGGGAGTTTATGACGATGCGTTAGGGGGATAGCAGCGTTGCAGAGTTTGAGAGGGGGTGTCACTTTGTACCCCTGATTGCGAATGATGCGCGGGAGAAGTTGAGGCATTTTATTGTAGGTTACGGCCGATCTTGCGTCGTGATGTGAAGGTTGCTAGTCCGATGACTTATGCAGTTGCCGTGTCGAGAATTTTGGCGATAGAGCAGGACTAGAGGGACATTGAGGTCGATAGGCAGGGCAAGAGGCCCTATCAGGCACCTCGTCTTAAGGAATCTTCGTAAGTCATTAAGAAACTTAGGATTAAGTGGATACGAGTACTGGAATTAGGTTATCTAAGACTACTTTGGTTGTGTAAGCTTTAATTTCAAGTTTATGAAATAGGTGATTATACGGGGATATTTGATGAAATAAAAACAAAAGGGAATTAGTTGTATTCAACATAGGTTAGCAATGGTCGAATATTAAGATTTTTATCGAGTAAGAAATTTAAAATCTTTATACGAGGATTCTTGAATTCTGTGGGTTATAAGCGAAGTTGATTTATTAGAATTAGTCCATCATTAACATGGGGAAACTTATTAAGCTTTATACGTTAGAATGAATTTAGTACTGAGGATACGTCGAAGTGTGACATTCGTTCCAATGAGGAGGGTTTAAGTTTCTTAGGCCTCAACTATAATGTAATTGGGAAGAAAATAGTTTGAGCATGTGTTTGATGCTAGGAAGGTTTTATTATCTAAGTAGAATATCGATAATGTATATTTTGGGGTTTTATGGATTAATGTTACTCGAAATTTAAGATTTGCAACAATCTTTATTTGGGATGTACTTATAAATGGCTAAGTTACGTAAGTTTGGTGTCGTAAGGTAAAGATTCGATTCAAGGATCGTAGGTCAATGTTATTACTGAGTTAAGATAAGGTTTAACTTTTGAGTGTTGAACCAAGGATAGAAGTTGATCAGTAACTTTTGGTGGTAAGATTTCTTAGGTTGAACTGCATAAATGCTAAGGTAATAGATCGATGAACATTACGGGTATAGTATAAGGAAAGTGAGATAAGATAAGTTTGAACCTCCATTTCTAATATTGGGAATTGTGAGAAAACTCAAAATTCGAGGTCATAGTAAAGTAAAACTAAGACAACCTTCAGGACTAGATATGAACATTACGAGTTTTTAGCGACTAATGCTCCAACAATTTTCATGGACCTCATGAATCGAGTATTTCGGCCTTACCTCGACCAGTTCGTCATAGTATTTATTGACGATATCCTTATTTACTCGAAGGGCCACGAGGAGCACAGTCAGCACTTGGGTACAGTTTTGCAGGCCTTTCAGAGTCGCAAGTTGTTTGCAAAATTTAGTAAGTGTGAATTCTAGTTGGAGAAGGTAGCATTTTTGGGTCATATAATATCTAGAAGTATTATTGAGGTGGATCCAGCTAAGGTGGAAGCAGTTAAGGAATGGGTTGAGCCGAAGAATGCATCAGAAATCCGCAGTTTTCTGGGCTTAGCCAGTTACTACCGTGAGTTCATTCAGGAGTTTTCGTCGATAGCAGTGCCACTCACTTCACTGACCAAGAAGAATGCTAAATTCGTTTGGAGTGATGAATGTCAGAAGAGCTTCGATACTTTGAAACGAGCTTTTATTTCAGCGCCGGTCCTAGCCATGCCATCAGGGCAAGGAGACTTTGTGTTATATACCGATGCATCTAAGCTCGGGTTAGGCGCAGTATTGATGCAGCAGGGTCGGGTCATAGCTTATGCTTCCAGAAAATTGAAGGTGCACGAGAAAAACTACCCGACTCACGATCTGGAGTTAGCCATCGTGGTGTTTGCGTTGAAGATTTGGAGACACTATCTATACGGCGAGAAATGTCAGATTTTCATCGACCACAAGAGTCTCAAATATTTCTTCACGCAGAAAGAGCTGAATATGAGACAGAGACGGTGGTTGGAACTTGTGAAGGATTACGACTGCGAAATTAGCTACCATCCGGGGAAGGCTAATGTTGTCGCGGACGCTTTGAGCAGAAAAGTGACAGTTGTCGCTCAGTTGTCAGCTTAGGGACCGCTTCAGTCGGAGATTCAGAGATTTGGCCTAGAGATTTATCGTGAGGGCAGAGCTCCTAGACTGTATAATCTGATAGTCAAATCTGGTTTGCTAGACCGTATCCGGGCAGGACAGTCTTCAGATGAGCAGCTACAGAAATGGAGACTGAAAGATGAAGCCAAGGGCAATGTTCTTTACACAGTGACAGACGGCATTGTGAGATACAGAGGTAGAATGTGGGTGCCTAGTGGTGAGTCGATCAGACAGGATATTTTGACAGAGACACACGCATCTCCGTATTCTATCCATCCGGGAGGTACCAAGATGTATAAGGACCTCCAGATTTTGTATTGGTGGCCAGGGATGAAGAGAGACATCCGCCGATTTGTGTTAGAATGCCTCAGTTGTCAGCAGGTGAAGGCAGAACATCAGAGGCCAGCGGGGTTGGTTAAGCCACTCCCCATCCCAGAGTGGAAATGGGAGAACATTACGATGGACTTCGTCGTTGGATTGCCTAGATCAGTCAAAGGTTTTAATGCCATTTGGGTTATAGTGGACCGACTCACTAAGTCAGCGCACTTCTTGCCAGTGAAGACGACTTTCTCCATGACGCAATATGCGGAGCTTTATATCAGGGAGATCGTTCGATTGCATGGAATCCCAGTTTTCATAGTGTCCGACAGGGACCCGAGGTTCACATCGTCCTTCTGGAAGAGCTTACATGCAGCAAGTTGCTATTTAGTACACCGTTTCACCCGCAGATAGACGGCCAGTCTGAGCGTGTGATACAGATTTTGGAGGATTTGCTGAGAGCCTGTAAGATTGATTTTCAGGGAACTTGGGAGTCTAAGCTACCTCTAGTGGAGTTCACATATAACAACAGTTTCCAAGCATCCATTGGTATGGCTCCTTACGAGGCCTTATATGGAAGAAAGTGCATATCACCAGTTCATTGGGACGAGGTCGGAGAAAGAGCGGAACTTGGACCAAAAGTAGTTCAGGAGACTGCAGACGTGGTGGTCAAGATTCGTGATAGAATGAAGACCGCCCAGAGTCGTCAGAAGAGTTATGCTGATAAGAGGAGGAGAGATCTCGAATTTGCCGTTGGTGATCACGTATTCGTCAAGATAGCACCTATGAAAGGTGTTATGAGATTTGGGAAGAGAGGCAAGCTGAGTCCGAGGTTTATTGGCCCATTCGAGATTTTGGAAAGAGTTGGAACATTAGCTTATCGTGTTGCTCTTCCGCCGAATCTGGCCGTGGTACACAATGTGTTCCATGTCTCGATGCTAAGGAAATATCTGGCTAACCCTTCGCACATTCTGAGTTATGAGCCGTTGCAGCTGACTCCAGACTTGTCTTACGAGGAAAAACCAATTCAAATCCTAGATAGACAGGAGCGCAGACTCCGGAACAAAGTGACAAAGCTAGTCAAAGTCCGGTGGGTAAATCAATCGGTGGAAGAGGCCACTTGGGAATCAGAAGCAGATATGAGACTTCGCTACCCGGAGTTGTTCGGTAAGACTTAATTTCGAGGACGAAATTTTTATAAGTAGGGGAGGAACTGTAGTGCCCAAATTCAGTGCACGTTTAATCCATGCATTCATTTAATTATTAAATCATTTAATTAATTTTGAAAGAGTTTTAGCCATGCATAATTATGAAAATACATTATTTTAAATTATTCATGTTTATTGGGATGCACGTTAAAATGTTTTTCGAGTTTCATGTTTCAGGCGATTATTCGAGGCGGGATTGAGGAAAAGAGACCGGGGACGATTCTTGGCAATTTAAAATGTGATACTTTTATTTTAAGTTGAGGATGAGGCATTTTAAAGAGCTTACTAAGTTGTTAGTATTTTAAAGCCTAAATTTATTTATTTAGTGATTTAAGAATTTGAAACTTTTAAAATTAGCTTCTTTCTTTTTTGTGCATTATTTTAATTGAGGGATTTTATTTAAAGTTTAAAGAGTGTTAGTATTTTAAATAATTTTATTTATTATTTAATTAAGTGATTTTCCTGATTTACTAATCACACACACACACTTTTACACACACTAATAACGCCTAAACACACACACACATTCAGATTTCCACTTCTTTTATTTTTTAAAGAGCAAAACCTAGGGTTCTAAGAGGAGAACAGCAGCCGCCCCTTCCCTTGTCAATTTTCAGCAAGTTTTGATCGATTTTATTGCAAGAAAATCGCGTCACGTTCGTCCCGGATCAACCTCGCTTCTATCTCCGCTTCGGTGTCGCCGTTTCGGTAAATTTTATCATCAAAAGGCACGTATAATCTGTTCTTGATGCATCGATCATGTCATATTATGCGTGCATTGTTATTTATGCGTAAAACCATGTGTACGATGTGTAGAAGTTCGAGCAATTGTGTTGGGATCACTTTTGAAACCATTTTAGGGATCAAAAATCACGTCTTTACTGTTCTGGTTGAAACTGCGAGTTTTCAGTCGATATTTTGATAAAACTTTCAACTGGAGAATTGTAGAACTTTTCGATACCTTCGATTTGACAGGAAATTCGAAATATTTGGACAAAAATTGAGTGAGTTATGGCGTTTTTCGTGGGACTGCTCAAACTGCGTTTTTCAGAAATTATGTTTTGATGTGTTCTTGAGACTTTATTGTTGCAGGCTTCGTTGGGGATCGTCGGATGATCGTTGCTGCGTTTAGGTATGGTTAGTTCGATGTTGGGAGTATTTTTGAGGTTTCGGTTCATGTCAATAGGCGCTCGATTTAATTAAAAGTCGTGGGTAACTTTTGATGTCAATTACAATGTTTTGAATGGTATGTGTCGTAGGGTGAACATAGTCGCCTTGGGAATTTGTACGAATTTGGTTTGAGGTTATGGCGTGCTAGGATGAGCCTTGGAGTGCCGATTCATAGTCCGCGCAATCGAGTCTAGAAAGTTAAGCGTAACATATACAAAATTTTCGTAAGTTCGCGTTTACAGTAGGTACCCGGACCCCCACCCCCACATGGGGTCCGTGCCCTTGTTCAACCGAAGTGCCTTTTCCAGAGCCTACACGGACCCCCACACGAATCCTGACACGAGGTCCGTGTCCACCTTCCCTTTCGAGCCTTCTCATCCGAGTCTACGCGGACCCCTACACGGAGGTCGGCACGGGGTCCGTGTCCTTCACAACTTTGGGGAAAATTTCTATAGTATGCTTCGGGGGGGGTTGATGGCATTGTTTTAGTTCAGTGATTTACGCAGTCGAGGCATGGGAATTTACAACGTCATAAGGAATTGAATGAGTTCTTATGTAAGCTTGAAATTATGTCTAAGTTACGCAGATAAGCATGCCAATTCATGATTAGTAGTTGCAGCAACGCCCCCGATCGAAGTCCAACGAATCCCTCAACGCCAAGTAAGTATGTTGACATGCAAAAAGAAAATATTTTAAGTTTTGAGGTATGCTAAATGTCTTGTGACCAAATTATGTTTAGGATTGGAAAGCGTTAAATTATGAACGGGGACCAATCCGCCCGTTAAATTATGAACGGGTTAGATCGAGGTTGGAAAGCGTTAAATTATGAACGGGGACCAACCAGCCCGTTAAATTATGAACGGGGATCTCATGTATGTGGCAGTGGATACGTCTCTGTCAGCCAAGTACTGTGGTTTGTCTGATCAGGCATTTATTATGTTATGGGTCACTTGCTTTGAAATAATCATCTACGCAAAATGATGAAGTTATGTATGTTCTAGTATGCATTATGTTTATGACAAGTTTTCACGTTAAGGCACGTCTATGTTATGTTCGCATGTTCAAGTTTTAGTACGCAAATTCAAGTTCAAGTATGTATGTTCTATTTTAAAGTTGCATGCGGTTTTATTATGTAGTACTCGCTATTTCTCAGTTTATACGTGTTGAGTCTTTAGACTCACTAGACTCGATCGATGCAGGTGAGTATGTTGATGAGGAGACAGGAGGTGTCGACTCAGGGGCAGGCTTGGACTGAGCGGGAGGCTAGACCCGAGGACCGCCCACGTTATTTTAACGTTTTTATGCAAGTTTAAAATACTCTGATTTTTATGTTTGATGCGAGATGCTTTGAGAAGACCTTTCTTTTAACAAGATCTTTATTGTGAATGGATGATGTAGTGACGACCGTATTGATTTTATTTTCGTATTCAAGAAAATTTTTAATTTTTCCACAAATTTTGAATTGTAAAAGTACGGTACGTTACAAATACAATTCTAGTTGTCCTAGAACGGGAAGAGAGTTTGATTAGGCCATATAATCTTTTACAAAAGATTGGGGATACACTTGGAGGAAAGATAGTTTGGCCTTGTCATTTGGTATGATATTCAACTTTTCAATTAACTAGTACTTATTGTTATGTCTATAATGTTAATATCTTTTTAAACCAATATCAATTATATTTGCAGTTGACAGTTAATGGGGAAGATTTCTACTAGGTGCATTTGGATAAATAATAATTTTTCAGTTTATCATTTGGTATGATATTCACTAGTTTGAATTAAATTTTAATGTCTTTATTTTGTGCTTCTTTAATTTTATTTCATTCATACAAATATATGAATTTTTATTGTAGGTGACAAGAATATTGGATTTTGATTAAGATGAGATGGTTGAAGAATGAAGATGCGCGCGTCACAAGTTTGCTTATGTTTTGCTTTACAAGACTTAATTGTTTGCTAGTTCTTAAACTAAATACATTTAGTACATTTGGTACATTTGTTGGGGTATTGATGTTTTTCAAGGTAACAAATTTGTCAGTCTTATACATTAATGATTGCAAAATTAATGACAATTATTGATTAGCAATTTAATTTCTATTTTAAAATTTTATATTTGTATTTATGTTAATTTGTTACATCCTTGAATATTATATCATGAAAATATTGAAAATCGATGACATTTCAAAAAATATGACATTTTATGTAACGTCCCAAAAATCGAAAAGTGCACGTGAACCACATGCATGCAAATTATTAAATTTCTTTGGTATTTTATTAAATTGTTTTAAAGCCTTAAATGTATTTTTATTTCATTAATTTGTGTTTGAATATTTTTATGCATTTTATGCATAATTCATGCATAATAGAATTTATTTTATGAAATTTTAAAGGTTTATGCATTATAAATTTTTAACTTGAATTTCGCGCTCGAACGAGGAACGGAGGTCGGGGAATTATCAGAAAAAATTATTTTATTACAGATTAATTTTTATTAATTAATATAAGATGCTTTAAATGTATTTTTCAAGAATTGAGATTTATTGGGTATTTTTACCCGCAAGATTTTAATTTTTAACGATACATATTTTTTATCGAATCGGGGAACTTTTTGAGGGTTCAGCTAATGTTTTCAAAAACTTTCCAACACGAAATATTTTTCGGGAGTGTGTTTGGATTTAATGGGCCTACTTTTAAGTTTATTGGCCTTAAACTCTTTTAATTTAAAATAAAAGATAATTAACTTAATTGTTAACTAGTTAATTATTATATAATTGACCCTACAACCATAACAACTGCTTTCACCTACCGACAACCCCTCTCCCCTTCATTATTTCATGGGTTCCAGCAGCCATTTTCATGGTTATATCAGAGAAAGCTTCGGCCATGGTTGTTCTTGCAAAAGAAAGTTTCCGGCGCCTCCTCGTTGCTCTTTTCTTCATCGTTTTTGCGTAGGAATCATCAAAGGCACGCCCCGTACTTTTATTTCTGCATCATTTACGTCATATACATGCTGTTATGTTTTTATTTGGTCTGAAAGTCTCGATCCAACGAGTTACAAGGAGATTTTTGGTTTTGCTACAAGTATATGCATTCCTTGTTTCTACTACTCACATTTCCACGTTTTGTGCAAAGGGATGGCTGTGATGTGTTGTTGCTGGTGGGTTAATGTCTTTGAGCATACTGTCAACAGGTTGGAATACTTGGAGTGCTGGTCTTAGAGAGAGCCGATAGGAGTTTGGCTTTAGGTTGTCTTAAATTTTGAGGATATCGCGTGAATGGTTGGAGCCGGCGGTAAAAGGGGCGATCCAAGGCTTAAACCAGGCCATGTGGGGTCTGAGTCATAGCTGAGGATGGCTCGAACACTGCTGGAGCCACCCATGAAACCGATCGAGCGAGCTTAGGAGAAAGAGTCGCTCTTTGTGCTTCTTGAGGATGAGCGGTCGATCGCGATTTCCAGCTTGCATGGAGGCGGGTCCGTGGGTCAGGTAGGTTCTTTAGGGTCTAGTCTAGGTCCATGGTAGGCTAGTTCAAGGCTGGTGCGAGCTGGTGCGAGCATGGGGCTGGTGGAGTTCGGTTGGTGCTTTGAGGACTTGATAAGAGGATAGCTGAAACAGACCAGCAACTTTTATGTACTTTCAGAGATGTTTAAGGGCTGAGTCTTGATGGTTTTAGGACCTTTTTAGTGTTTATAATGGGTGGTAAAAAGTTGGGAAAAATTTGGTTGAGTTTCGGATCGATTCGGGTAAAATCGGGACCTCGGTTTAAGTTTTAAAACATTTCGGTTAAGTTATGAAATTGACTCGATTTTACGTCTAGGGATGTTTTTAAAATGTTTTGGGACATTTTAAGGAGTTTGGTAAGTTTCGGATCAAAATAATAAGTTTTGGATTTATCCAGGATTTAGTCGCCTCACGAAAGGTTAATTAAAGAATTAATTGAAACGCCTAGATTTAAGCTTAATAAAATTATGAAAAATTTTATTTAAGCTCAAATAATTATTAGAAGTCTAAGTTTTTAATTTGGGAATTTTATGCTAAGGTTTGGTTTAATTCGGAATTAAAGCGCATTAATATGTTATATTTAAAGATTAATTTAAAAGTCATCGATTTAAGCCAAATAAAAATATGGGAAAATTCATTTAGGCTTAAATAATTATTTGGGACATGTTAGAGTCAATGGAATTATGAAAATGTCAAAAACGTGAAATTTTACGTCTAGGGCCAAAATGGTAATTTTTGGGTTTCCAGGGGCAAAATGGTCATTTTACACCCGGGGTGAGATTTTGGTCCTGGCAGCGCCCTGAGCACATTTTATCATGATTTAAATGTTTATGCATCACGTTCAGGATTTTTATGTAATTACGATAAATATGTTGTGTGCTTGGTTTAAAGGAAAAATTACGTATATGCATGATTTTATTAAGTGATGAATATGATGAGACGTTTTGAAGGAAGTGATTTAGTTGTGACTAATACGATGACACGATGACATGATGGTATGATTGGAGATATCGTGAGGGAAAAGGCCCAGAGGGAGCCCGTTTACGGGAGAAGGCCCCAGAGGGAGCCAGACGATCGTATTTCCATTGACATGATATGATGATATGATAGGCCAAGGCCCAGTTGACGGGTGAGAGTGTCGCTGGTGTCCCCGCCGCCTAGTACTGTGGTTACACGTAGATGGATCCATCGACTGACATGATGATCCGAAAGTCACAGCTAATGAACTGAATTCAATAAAAAAGAAAATGTTTACTTATACGATGATATGAGATGACATGCTTTGTCACGACATGATTTTACACGAGACATTGATGTTCATGCTTTTAAAGTTCATGAAAGATATGTTTACGTATATGATGATATGAGATGACATGCTTTGACACGACATGATTTTACACAAGACGTTGATGTTCATGCTTTTAAAGTTCATGAAAGATATGTTTACATATATTATGATATCAGATGACATGATTTGACATGACATGATTTTACACAACACGTTTACATTATGCTTTTAATTTCATGAAATATATGTTGAGTATGATATTTTTCACTGCTGTGTGCTAGGTATATGTACTTGTTATTAACGGTGCAGATGTGTTGAGTCTTTAGACTCACTAGGCGTGTGTGATGCAGGTGAACTTAGTGATGAGGAGACTGGAGGTGTCGAACTCTGAGTAGACAGACCTGGTAAGGTGACACGACCCGAGCACCGCACGTTTTCCGCATTACGATTTATGAGATTGAGAGGAAATGAATATTTTCATACGTTGATGATTTTAAGAATTTTATACGTTTATGTTTACGTATGATTTTAGACGAGTTGAGTTATTTTAAACTGCGCTATTTTTACTGACAAATATTTAAGATCATTTTTTTAAATGTTATATTTTTCTATTACGATTTTTACTCCTTTACGTTTACGTTTGATGTTGGTCATTTTAAACTATGATATTTTTATTGTAAAATAAAGACGATTATTTTAAATGATATTTGAAAAATGTGAGCTTTAATGTTATTTCGAAAATGCGAGCTTTTATTTAAAAAAAAAAAGTCTAGTAGAAATTTAAAAATGAGTGAGACGTTTCATTTTATGTCATAATAGAAAATTGAATCATGTACATAAAAAATGTCATTGTAAAACTCATATGAAGACATTTCAAAAAGTCATTATAAACAACTATTAATGACAATTTTCAATGTCTTTATATACTAGTATAGAAGATATTTGTAAGTGTCATTACAGATTACATAATGAGACATTTTAAATTAACCTTATAACATATCATTAGTGACATTTTTTATTGTCACTATAAATAATATACACGACACTTTTAGTTGTCATTATAAATTATGTTAACTGACATATAAATTTTTCATTATTGCTATAATAACAAGGCATGTATAAATGTCTTTAAAACATGAGTTTTCTTGACATTTAAAATTGTCATTATATGAATAATTAGTAACACGTATGAAGTTATCATTAACATCTTATAATGACATTAAAAAATGTCAGGAAGTTTAAGACAACATTTGTTGGAGGTGTCACTAAAACTTAAATGTGACTAAATATTGAACTTGATGACATTTATGAATGTCATCATAAGCATTTATTGTTGTAGTGCTAATTTATATATTTATATATATATATATATCTTAAAATATTTAAAAGAGATGTTTACCAGCTCTAGATGATTAGAATAATACCAATGATCGGAGACGTAGCCAGAAAAATATTTGAACTTGATACACGATAATTTCTGTATTTTTTATGAAGAAAACAATTTATTTTGTTCATTCACTAAAATACCAAAAATTATTACAATGCAATCTTATAATAATTATAATGTTCGAAAGATGAGTTGATTGAATGAAATTAAGAAAATAAAAGGTGAAAAAATTATAATTTCTAGATGAATTTTTTAAATATAAAATCAATAATATGTTTAATTAAATGTACATTAATTAAATATCGATATTCTATAAAACTTAATACACTTTTTTTCAAAAAATCACCAAGAAAATGTCAGGCTAAAAACAAGTCAAAATAACATGTTCAAAATAAATATTAAATTATGAACATTTATGTTATAAATATACAATAAATATTTTCAGACATATAATATATAAAAATATAGGCAATATTTATTAATTAAATTTTAAAAAAAAATTAAATTTCCGAGTCAACCCAACCCAACCCATTCATTTTCTCGGGTCAGCTATCAGGTCCAACTCGATCTGACCCGACCCGAAAACTTAAACCCAAACCTGATTTTTTTCGAGTTGAACCGTGTCTGATTGGTGGATCGTGTCTGATTTTGACACCCCTAAATATCACTCATCTTTGTGTTTTGGTGGCAAAAGTATGTTTGCATAATCTAGACGTTAACTCTTTTTTCTCGATTGATTGTCGTCAATCCATGTGGGGACCCAGGCCCTAACTCAATTCTCTTTGGGATTAATTGGATCTTTGCTATAAAATGTGGGTCATAAAAAAAAATTTCTTTTAACAATATCATAAACAAATGCATATAAACATGCACAAGGTCTTTATCTATTTTATTTCAACAACATAAATCCATGTCTTGTTTCATTTCATATATACAAACTAGTGTTCAATACCAACTACAAACCACATGTAGTACATGTCTAGTAAGAAACCACTAGTAATCTTCTTCTACGCCCGTAATCTCCACGCTATCTCGATCTCTCATCTCTGTCGCGACCCAGATCCTGTCCCACCTGTCGTTATGCACACATACAGACACAACAACAGCCGGAAACTTCGGTGAGAACAAATCCTAGTATAAAACACGTATACATGCATGTCATGCGATTTCATAATAAATCATAACACATGTTTCGGTAATTATGACACATTAGTGAATACATATAAAACAATTCGACTCTTACTCTTTAACTCGACTCGTATCTAAATCTAGGGATCCCGGTGTGAATAAGACATCACAGTCTGCCACCTACCCTCCCAATCGGGGTGACGGTACGTCTTATTCCTAGACTTCGGTCCTGTCTGTATCGATTGTCTACAATCGGAGTCAATCTGGTCCTATGCGTCGATACCACCGAACATCTAGAAATTTCGCAAATCTGCCAATGACTCTCCTATCTTAAATGCTTGAATATAAATCTATAAACAAGGCATAAACATAACAAGATATAAACAACAATCTAGTATGTGATTTTGGGAAACTCAAATAAAATCTAATTCGAGTTGTATCTTCCCGAATTCACATGAATTATACCTTTCTTTTTGTTGGACTCAATCGAAGTCTCGAAGTCGGGATATAAAATCTGTCAATCCTAATCTGAATAACATGTATAAATGCAACATATCAATCTTCAACTCCAAGTAGGATATGCAAATAGATCAATATGTAATTTCAATAACTTTCGACGGCATAACGACGTAATCTTTCGATACCGATCAACTCAAATATCAATACTCATAATTCTTATCAACATCAATCCACAAGACTGAATTCTGCACCATCTCAACTCACTATATGCTGGAAAATCATGCAAATTGCATACGACATCCGATAATCGATCCGTTTATGGCGTTATGATCTCTAGCTACTCAAGGACATAAATCTCTAATAAAATCACAATTTCTCCAACATATAAATCTCAAAACATGCTGGAAATGAACAATACTTACATCCTTTTGAAGCTTATGATGCAAGGAACACAATTGAACTCGGAACTAAATTCGGTTGGTTAAATGTTGCACAATCTAATTTCTAAAATGCAAGGAATCATGAACTTGCCAAGATAATCTCTCTCGGTCTGCCTGCTGGAAATGGTAAGGAATGAGAGACAACACATTAAGTATGCATGAGAAGGGACACATGTTTCATTCTTTGTTCAACACGCAAGACCGCAGGTGCGCTCACTTCTTACTGCGGGTGCGCTGAGCTCACGGGGCTCATCCAAAGAATTCAGAAACAGCGACCGTGGGTGCGCTCATTCTCTCACCGCGGGTGCGCTCACCCCACAGCACCACATTCATAAATTCAAAATAATCGACCGCGGGTGCGCTGCTTTTTAGACCGCAGGTGCGGTGACCTTACTGTACCAACATCATATCCTACTGCCTCTTCACCGCGGGTGCTCTACATCGGGGACCGCGGGTGCGGTGAAGGTACTGTAGATCTTCCACATTTCATGAGCCACAACCGCGGGCGCGGTACAATGCTAGGCGCGGGTGCGGTCCTTCTTCCATGCAACACTTCATAATTTCATTTTATCAACCTACAATCTCGGGCATTACATTTCTCCCCCTCTTAGATATGAGTTCGTCCTCGAACTCGCAGGCAATCAATACAAAGTATATAACAGAAACAATATCATCAAAACTGAATAATTACTCACATCATGAAAATAGCTCGGGATATCTCTGTCTCATCTCTGATTCTGTCTCCCAAGTCGCTTCTTCAGTGCCATGACGACTCCACTGGACTTTCACTAGCGGAATAGTCTACGTTCTGAGCTGCTTTTCTTTTCGATCCAAAATCTGCAATGATTGCTCAAAATAACTCAGTGTATCGTCAAGCTCGGCCTCATCAGGCTGAATGACATGAGAAGTATCAGGCATGTATCTACGCAGCATCGATACATGAAAAACGTCATGTATCCCATATAAAGAAGGAGGAAGATCAAGTCGATATGCTCGATCGCCAATCTTCTGAAGAATCTCGTACGGACCGATGTATCTAGGAGATAACTTCCCGCGTTTGCCAAATCTGACAACGCTTCGGAAAGGAGAAATCTTCAAAAATACTCTGTTTCCCTGTTCAAATACTAACGGTCTACGTCTGATGTTCGCATACTTGGCTTGTCTATCCTGCGCCGTCTTCATTCTCTTCTGAATGATCTTCACCTTCTCAGTCATTTCACGAATCATATCAGGTCCAAGTTCTGGTACCTCAGATACATCATCCCAATACAAGGAGATCTGCACTTCTTGCCATATAACGCCTCAAACGGTGCCATCTCGATACTCGTCTGATAGCTGTTGTTGTACGAGAATTCACAAAGTGGTAGTGAATCTTGCCAACTAGTGCCAAAATCTAGCACTACAGCTCTCAACTTATCCTCTAATGTTTGGATAGTCCGCTCTGACTGTCCGTCTGTCTGGCGATGATAAGCAGTGCTTAGATGCAATGTCGTACCTAAAGCCTGCTGCAGACTGTGCCAGAAATGAGAAGTGAATCGTGGATCACGATCTGATACAATCGACTTCGGCACACCATGCAGTCTGACTACCTCTCTGATATATATCTCGGCCATCTGATCATGTCGGTACGTCATTCTGTATGGAATAAAACAAGCTGATTTGGTCAATCTATCAATAATGACCCAAATCGCATCACAGCCCCGGGATGATCGTGGTAACTTCGTAACGAAATCCATGGAAATGTGATCCTATTTCCATTCAGGAATAGATAAACTCTGAAGTAAATCTCCGGGCTTCTTCCTCTCGGCCTTCACCTGTTGGCAATTCAAGCACTTAGACACAAACTCTGCAATATCTGACTTCATCTGTTTGAATACTGAACCGACTACAGTGCGTTTCTGACAATATCTGTTGTTTCAAATCTGAAACATCTGACACTACAAGACGGTTATTCATATACAGAATATGATCATGTACCTGATATTCTGATTGATGTACTGATCTGACCATCTGAATCGACTTCTGAATATTCTGATCAATTCTTTGTGCTGCTTTAATTCTCAAAATCAAAGCTGGCTCAACTTGAATCATAGCAAGTCGTAGTGGTCTACTATCTGTATCAAACGCTAGTCCAGACAAACAGCAATCTTCAATCATATTCGAAACACCTATCGTCGATAAGGATAGGGAACATACCTTTCGACTCAAGGCATCCGCTGCTGCATTCGACTTTCTTGGATAGTATTTGATCTCGCAATCAAAGTCCTTTAACAAATCGAGCCATCTACGCTGTCTCATGTTTAACTCTGACTGAGAAAACAGATACTTCAGGCTTTTTGTGATCAGAGTAGATTTCAAACTTCTCGCCGTAAAGGTAGTGTCGCCATATCTTCAGAGCAAATACGATGGCCGCCAATTCAAGATCATGAATTGGATAACGAATCTCGTGTGGCTTCAGCTATCTCGAGGCATATGCAATCACATGTCCTCGCTGCATAAGATTACATCCTAGCCCCCTGTGAGATGCATCACAATATACGACGAAATCACCAGTACCTGAAGGTATCGTCAACACTGGAGCACTAGTCAGTCGTCTCTTCAACTACAAGAAGCTAGACTCACAAGCTTCAGACCACACAAATGGCGCATTCTTCTGTGTCAACTGGGTAATCGGTTTCGCGATACTGGAGAAATCTCTGATAAATCGTCGGTAGTATCCTGCTAGACCCATGAAACTGCGTATCTCTGGTACAGAAGTCGGTCTAGGCCAACTGATCACAGCTTCTACTTTACTCGGATCCACAGAAATACCATCTCCAGATATGATATGACCCAAAAAGACAACCTGTCTCAACCAAAACTCACACTTTGACAGTTTAGCATACAATTTCTCTGTTCTCAATGTCTGCAACACAATTCTTAAATGCTCGGCATGATCAATCTTACTCTTGGAATATACCAAAATATCATCAATAAAAACAATAACAAACTCATCTAGATACTTCTGAAAGATACGGTTCATCAAACTCATAAACACCGCTGGAGCATTCGTTAAACCAAAAGACATGACAATAAATTCATAATGTCCATACCTGGTTCCGAATGTTGTCTTCGGTATATCAACATCTCGGACTCTCAGCTGGTGATATCCAGATCTCATATCGATCTTGGAATAGACAGAGGATCCCTGCAACTGATCAAATAAGTCGTCGATACGAGGCAATGGATATTTGTTCTTCACTGTTGCCTTGTTCAGTTGTCGGTAATCAATACACAATCTCATCGAACCGTCTTTCTTTCGAACAAATAATACCGGAGCACCCCAAGGAGATACACTCGGTCTGATGTAACCCTTGGCCAATAAATCTTCGAGCTGTTCTTTCAATTCTTTCAATTCAATAGGCGCCATTCTATAAGGAGCTCGAGATATAGGGACTGTACCTGGTATAAGATCAATGTTGAAATCAACCTCTCGGGCTGGAGGTAACCCTGGAATCTCGTTTGGGAATACATCCGCAAACTCACGTACCACTGGCAGATCTGCCAATGAGGGACTCGGTTTCAGTAGATCTACTGAATATATAAGGAACCCTTCTGCTCCTTTCTGCAATAATCTAGTCATCGTCAAAACAGATACTAAGGGAATCCGAGATCTGGAACCCTTACCGTAGAACTTCCACTCATCAGCCATCTCTGGTCTGAATCTGATAATCTTCTGGAAACAATCTACAGTGGCTCTGTACTTGGTTAGCATATCGATACCGACAATACAGTCAAAATCAGCTAACCCAAGCACAATACAATCTAAATCAATCTCGTGACCCTCAAAGTGTAGTATACAATGTCTAACTGAAGTCACAGATATAAGACCACTTCCCAACGGAGAAGAAATAGACACTACAGTAGATAATGACTCGACAGGCAATGAATGCAACAATGCAAAATGCTCAGATATGAAAGTATGAGATGCACCCGTGTCTATCAATACATAGGCAGGATAACCGCAAAGAAAACAGTTACCTGCAATCACATCATCTGGTGCATCTTGGGCCTGTTCTTCAGTCAGTGCAAATACTCGAGCCTGCTGTCTGGGAGGTTGGCTCACAGTCTGGCTACCTCTGGCTCTGGACTGTGTCTGTGTAGGAGTGGGCTGAAAGGAATGAACAGATGAAGCTTGCCTCTCAGGCTGAGCTACTGAACCAGATGCTCCTACACTGTGAGCCTGCTGTACACCTCTCTGGGGACAAACTCTGGCAAAGTGTCCCTGTTGTTTGTAGATGTTGCAGCGACCCATAACACCCTAACACTGCTCGGTGTCATGTCGGCCTCCACAGGAACTGCAATATAACTCTGTATACTCTGTACTCTGGCCAGGACCTCTCTGTCGAGACCCACTGGAGCTCGACGAACTGCTCCCTGATCTCTTAAACTGTTTGCCCTTTGCTTTCAACTGGTCTTTCCTTCCGCTGCTGCTACCACCACTCTCAAATCTGGGAGGGGGTTGAAATAAGGGTTGTGGCGGTCTCGGAGTCGAAGTGACATAGGAAGTGCTTCGTTGCCTAAGCAATCCAGCTTCTGCCCCCTTGGCACGGTTCAACGCATCAGTAAAGTTGTTGGGTCTACCGGTATTTACCAAGGTAAAGATTTCCGGATTCAGGCCATTGATAAACTGATCCGCAACGGCTTCTTCATTCTCGGCAACATGAGGAGCAAATCTGAGTAATGACGAGAATTTGGCAACATACTCCTCAATGTTCAGCTGTCCCTTTCTCAAATTGGCAAATTCAGCACCTTTGTCTTTTCGGTAGGACACGGGGAAAAATCGCTGATAAAACTCAGTCTTGAATACCTTCCAAGTAATCTGCGTGCCACAGTGCTCCAATGCTCTTTTCGTAGTCAACCACCAATTCTTTGCTACTTCTTGCAGTTGATGTCCAATCAATTTCACTCGTCGATCATCGGTGTACTCAAGTGTGGGGACCCGGACTCTAACTCAATTCTTTTCGGGAATAATCAGATCTTTATTCAAAAATGTGGGTCAAAATTTTCGCTTTTTAACATTAATTCAAATGTATATAAACAAGTATAAGATAGTTCTTCATTTTATTTCAATAAACATAATTACATGTCTTGTTCTAATACATTCATACAAACCAGTGTTTAATACAAACTACAACCACAAGTAGTACAAGTCTAGTAAGAAACAACTAGTAATCTTCTGCGCCCAAAGTCACCACGCTATCTCGAACTCATCTCTGTCGTGACCCAGATCCTGCCCCACCTGTTGTTATGCACACATACAGACATAACAACAGCCGAAAACTCCGGTGAAAACAAATCCCAGTATAAAACATGTATGCATGCTATTACATAACCATAAATCACGCATCAAAGCAATAACAATGGGTTCCATAGTCTATGAAATCAATCTATATGAGCATGCAATTCAAATCAAATCATGTCTTGACTCGACTCGACTCTACTCTAGGGATCCCGGTGTGAATAAGACGTCACTGTCTGTCACCTACCCTCCCAATCGGGGTAACTGTACGTCTTATTCCTAGACTTCGGCCCTGTCTGTATCGAATGTCTACAATCGGATTAAATCTGATCAGAAGCGTCGATACCACCGAACGTCTAGTTTGGCAAGTCTGCCAAAGACTCTCCTATCTCAGAGGCTTGAATATAATTCTATACACAAGACATCATCATATCAAGAGATTTGATTATAAATCTATAAACAAATCAAATTTATATCAAAAGATAAACAACAATTCTAGTATGTGATTTGGTTGTGAAACTCAAATTGAATCTCATTTGAGTTGTGTCTTCCCCAAACAAAACATGAATTATACATTTCGTCGAACAATCGGTCGTAGTCGAAGTCTCGATGTCTAATCTGTCAATATCAATCTGAAATGACACATTCAAGATGCATTCTATCAATCTCTAACTCAATTCAATACACATACGGATCAATATTCAATCTCGGTACATTTCAACGGCATAACAGCGTAATCTTGCGACACCGGTCATCTCAAACATCAATAATCATAACAATAACTCATAATCATCACCAATATGTTCCATAACCTCTAAATATGTATACTCACATTCATATATGTGCTGGAAAATAATAAAAATATCATAAGATGTCCGTTCTTTGATCCGGTTGCGAATATACGTTGCTTATAATCTCAAGAACATCTAATAATAATCATGTCTGATTTCTTCCAACATCTCAACTTCAAAACATGTTGAAATGTAGAAATAATTACATCCTTTTGTAGCTGGTAACAAGAGGAGTACGGAACCGAAGTCGGATCGAAATTCGGGTGGCTCGATCTTTCACAATTCAAAATCTAAGCTATAATGAGAGTTGAGGAGTTCTGAACCTTGCTCTCGTTCCTTGCAGCTGAAGAATGAAGGAATGAAGTACAAATCATATATATATCTTGCATGTTGAGGGGCAAGTGTCATATTTTTCAAGTAACACGTATGACCGCGGGTGCGGTAGTTCATGAACCGCGGCTGCGCTCAAGCTTCGGCGGTCCATCCAAATTTGCATAAACGTCGACCGCGGTTGCAGTCTATTCTGCACCGCGGGTGCGGTGTCATTTCTGTAAATAATCTCCAACTCTCTGTCCATCAACCGCGGGGGCACTCTTTCTTGGACCGCGGGTGCGGTGACCCTACTGTAAAAATAGCCAACTTTCTGTCCATAAACCGCGGGTGCGGTCTTGTTCGTAGCGCGGGTGCGGTCTAGACTTTATGCAACCCTTCATAATCTCATTTAATGCCTCTCATTACCTGTCTTGCATTCTCATATCTTCGAATATCACATCAATGAAGACTAATGAATCTCAAGCCTTACATTTCTCCCCCTCTAAGAAATGATTTCGTCCTCGAAATCGCAGGCCATCGATCATATCATAAATGAAAAACAATATAATCAAAAGCTGAATAAATAGTCACATCATGTAAAAAACTCGGGATATTTCTGTCTCATATCTGCTTCTGTCTCCCAAGTCGCTTCTTCAGTGCCATGACGACTCCACTGGACTTTTACAAGTGGAATAGTCTTCGTCCTGAGCTGCTTCTCTTTCCGATCAAGAATCTGTATCGGTTGCTCAACATAGCTTAACGTCTGATCAAGCTCGGCTTCGTCCGGCTGAATGACATGAGAAATATCTGGTATATATCTACGCAACATCGAAACATGAAAAACGTCTTGTATCCCAGATAAAGAAGGAGGAAGAGCCAGTCGATATGCTCGATCGCCAATCTTCTCAAGAATCTCGTATGGACCGATGTATCTAGGAGACAACTTCCCGCGTTTGTCAAATCTAACAACGCCTCGGAAAGGTGAAATCTTCAAGAATACTCTGTCTCCCTGTTCAAATACTAACGGTCTACGTCTGATATTGTCATACTTGGCCTGTCTATCCTGTGCCGTCTTCATTTTTTTCCGGATTATCTTCACTTTCTCAGTCATATCACGAATCATATCAGGCCCAAGTTCTGGTACCTCAGAGACATCATCCCAATATAGAGGAGATCTGCACTTCTTGCCATATAAAGCTTCAAACGGTGCCATCTCGATGCTCGTTTGATAGCTGTTGTTGTACGAGAATTCACACAACGGTAATGAATCTTGCCAACTAGTGCCGAAATCTAGCACTACAGCTCTCAACATGTCCTCTAAAGTCTGGATAGTCCGCTCTGACTGTCCATCGGTTTGAGGATGATAAGCAGTACTCAGGTGTAATGTCGTACCTAAGGCCTGCAGCAAACTGTGCCAAAAGTGTGAAGTGAATCGGGGATCACGATCTGATACGATAGACTTCGGCACACCATGCAATCTGACTACTTCTCTGATATAGATCTCGGCCATCTGATCGTGTCGGTATGTCATTCTATATGGAATAAAACAAGCCGATTTGGTCAATCTGTCAATAATGACCCAAATCGCGTCACCGCCCCAGGATGATCGAGGTAACTTTGTCACGAAATCCATGGAAATGTGATCCCATTTCCATTCTGGAATAGATAGGCTCTGAAGTAAACCTCCGGGCTTCTTTCTTTCAGCCTTCACTTGTTGGCAATTCAAGCACTTAGACACGAATTCTGTAATATCTGACTTCATCTGTTTTCACCAGAATTGTGTCTTCAAATCGTTGTACATTTTCCTGCCACCAGGATGAATACTAAACCGACTACAGTGCGCTTCTGACATAATCTGTTGTTTCAGGTCTGAAACATCTGGCACTACAAGACGGTTATTCACATACAGAACAAAATCGTGTACCTGATATTCAGACTGATGTCCTGATCTGACCATCTGAATCGACTTTTGCACATTCTGATCAGTTCTTTGTGCCTCCTTAATCCTCATAATCAAATCTGGCTCAACTTGAATCAAATCAAGTCTCAGCGTTCTACTATCTGTGTCAAATGCTAAACCAGACAAACAGCAATCTTCAACTAAATTCGAAACACCTATCGTCGATAAGGATAGGGCACATACCTTTCGACTCAAGGCATCGGCTGCTGCATTTGACTTCCCTGGGTAATATTTGATTTCGCAATCAAATCTTTCAACAAATCAAGCCATCTACACTGTCTCATGTTCAATTCTTACTGAAAAAACAAATATTTTAGGCTCTTGTGATCAGAGTAGATCTCAAATTTCTCGCCATAAAGATAATGACGCCAGATCTTCAATGCAAAAACAATAGCCGCCAATTCAAGATCATGAATTGGATATCGGGTCTCGTGTGGCTTCAGCTGTCTAGAGGCATATGCAATCACATGACCTCGCTGCATAAGAACACATCCTAGCCCTCTGTGGGATGCATCACAATATACAATGAAATCGCCAGTACCTGAAGGAATCATCAAGACAGGTGCACTGGTCAGCCTCTTCTTCAACTCTAGAAGCTAGACTCACAGTCCTCGGACCACACAAATGGCGCATTCTTCTGTGTCAACTGGGTAATCGACTTCGCAATACTGGAGAAATCTTTAATGAATCGTCGATAGTACCCTGCTAGACCCATGAAACTGCGTATCTCTGGCATAGAAGTCAGTCTCGGCCAACTGATCACAGCTTCAACTTTACTCAGATCTACAGAAATACCGTCTCCAGATATGATATGACCCAAGAAGACAACTTGTCTCAGCCAAAACTCACACTTTGACAGTTTAGCATATAATCTTTCATTTCTCAATGTTTGCAACACAATTCTCAAATGATTGGCATGCTCAGTCAGACTCTTAGAATAAACCAAGATATCATCAATAAAAACAATCACAAACTCATCCAAATACCTCTGAAAGACACGGTTCATCAATCCCATAAACACCGCTGGAGCATTTGTTAAACCAAAAGGCATGACAACAAACTCATAATGTCCATACCTGGTTCGAAATGCTGTCTTTTGTATATCAATATCTCGTACTCGCAGCTGGTGATATCCAGATCTCAAATCAATCTTAGAATAAACAGATGATCCCTGCAACTGATCAAATAAGTCATCAATGCGAGGCAAAGGATACTTGTTCTTTATCGTTGCCTTATTCAGTTGCCTGTAATCGATACACAATCGCATCGAACCATCTTTCTTGCGCACGAATAGAACTGGAGCGCCCCAAGGAGATACACTGGGTCTGATATATCCCTTGGTTAGCAGATCTTCTAGTTGTGGTTTCAATTCTTTCAACTCTATAGGTGCCATTCTATACGGAGTTCTCGAAATAGGAACGGTACCTGGAATAAGATCAATGCTAAAATCTACCTCTCGGGCTGGGGGTAACCCTGGAATCTCGTCAGGAAATACATCTGCAAACTCCGGTACTACTGGAAAATCTGCCAATGCCGGGCTCGATTTCTGTAGATCTACAGAATAAATAAGGAATCCTTCTGCTCCTTTCTGCAACAATCTACTCATAGTCAAAGCAGATACTAAGGGAATCCGAGATCTGGAACCCTTATCGTAGAATTTCCATTTGTCAGCCATCTCTGGTCTGAACCTGACAATCTTCTGAAAACAATCTACAGTGGCTCTGTACTTGGTTAACATGTCAATCCCAACAATACAATCAAAATCAGATAAGCCAAGTACTACACAGTCTAAATCAATCTCATGTCCCTCAAACTGTAGTATAAAATGTCTAACTGAAGTCACAGATATCAGACCACTTCCCAACGGAGAAGAAATAGATACTACAGTAGACAATGACTCGACAGGCAATGAATGAAATAATACAAAACGCTCAGATATTAATGTATGGGATGCACCTGTGTCTGTCAACACATATGTAGGATAACCGCAAAGGAAACAGTTACCTGCAATCACATCGTCCGGTGCATCTTGGGCTTGCTCTTCCGTCAATGCAAACACTTGAGCCTGTTGTCTGGGAGGTTGGCTCACTGTCTGGCCACCTCTGGCTCTAGGCTGGGACTGTGTAGGCGTGGGCTGGAATGAATGGACAGACGAAGCTTGCCTCTCAGGCTGAGTCACTGATGTAGATGACCCTGCACTCTGAAATCTCTGGACACCTCTCTGGGGACAAACTCTAGCAAAGTGTCCCTGCTGCCTGCATATGTTACATCTGCCCATCACTCCCTAACACTGCTCAGTGGCATGCCTACCACCACAAGAACTGCAATAAACACCAGTATACTCTGCACTCTGGCCAGGACCTCTCTGTCTTGACCCACTGGATCTCGACGAACTGCTCCCTGACTTCTTAAATTGTCTGCCCTTTGCTTTCAGAAAATCCTTCTTGCCACTACTACTGCTTCCACTATCAAATCGAGGAGGAGGTGGTGGAAACTGGGCGGCGGGCTGTGGCGGTCTCTGACTCTGAGCACTATAAGAAGCTCCTCGTTGCCTGATCAAGCCAGCCTCTGCTCTTTTTGCTCGGTTCAATGCATCAGAAAAGGTGTTAGGTCGTCCCGTGTTCACCAAAGTAAAAATATCCGGGTTCAAACCGTTGATGAACTGGTCCGCGACGGTTTCGTCATTTCCTGCCACGTGTGGCGCAAATCGGAGCAAAGAAGAAAACTTGGCAACATACTCTTCTATGTTCCACTGCCTCTGTCTCAAGTTGGCAAATTCGGCCCCTTTGTCTTTTCGATACGACACTGGAAAGAAACGATGATAAAATTCATCTTTAAATACTTTCCAAGTAATATCGATACCTCTATGCTCCAATGCTCGTTTCGTTGTAAGCCACCAGCTCTTGGCCACTTCTTGCAACTGATGCCCAATTAATTTCACTCTCCGTTCGTTTGTATAAGCCAGAGATTCAAACAACATCTCTATATCGTCTAACCAGCTCTCACAATCCACTGCATTTTATGTGCCCTTCAAGGTAGGTGGATGGAATGATTGAAACCTTTTCAACAAAGTCTCCATTGGTGTCGCAGTAACATCCATCTGAGTCCCTGACGTACTACCTTGTTCTAGCACTTGACCTGCAGCTGGTTGTGGCATTCTTTTAGCCGGAATATCTGATTATCAAACAGATTAGTATACAATCTATACAATCTGTCTCAGTCCTCCTCTGATCATATACCTCTGATCCAGAATCAGTTATGATTCAGTCTTTACAATTATATGCTGTAAATCAACTCAGATACAATACAACATATAATAGGGAAAGCATTAAATCATGCTAGCACATCAAAAGCAAGGAAGAAGACTCGATCTACCCCGCTCATTCTATTCTATCTCAGTCTACAAAACCTACTGCTCTGATACTACCTGTTGTGGGGACCCGGGCTCTAACTCAATTCTTTTCGGGATTAATCGGATCTTTATTCAAAAATGTGGGTCAAAATTTTTGCTTTTTAACATTAATTCAAATGTATATAAACAAGCATAAGATAGTTCTTCATTTTATTTCAATAAACATAATTACATGTCTTGTTCTAATACATTCATACAAACCAGTGTTTAATACAAACTACAACCACAAGTAGTACAAGTCTAGTAAGAAACAACTAGTAATCTTCTGCGCCCGAAGTCACCACGCTATCTTGAACTCATCTCTGTCGTGACCCAGATCCTGCCCCACCTGTTGTTATGCACACATACAGACATAACAACAGCCGGAAACTCCGGTGAGAACAAATCCCAGTATAAAACATGTATGCATGCTATTACATAACCATAAATCACGCATCAAAGCAATAACAATGGGTTCCATAGTCTATGAAACCAATCTATATGAGCATGCAATTCAAATCAAATCATGTCTTGACTCGACTCGACTCTACTCTAGGGATCCCGGTGTGAATAAGACGTCACTGTCTGTCACCTACCCTCCCAATCGGGGTAAATGTACGTCTTATTCGTAGACTTCGGCCCTGTCTGTATCGAATGTCTACAATCGGATTAAATCTGATCCGAAGCGTCGATACCACCGAACGTCTAGTTTGGAAAGTCTGCCAAAGACTCTCCTATCTCAGAGGCTTGAATATAATTCTATACACAAGACATCATCATATCAAGATATTTGAATATAAATCTATAAACAAATCAAATTTATATCAAAAGATAAACAACAATTCTAGTATGTGATTTGGTTGGGAAACTCAAATTGAATTTTATTTGAGTTGTGTCTTCCCCAAACAAAACATGAATTATACATTTCGTCGAACAATCGGTCCTAGTCGAAGTCTCGATGTCGAATCTGTCAATATCAATCTGAAATGACACATTCAAGATACATTCTATCAATCTCTAACTCAATTCAATACACATACGGATCAATATTCAATCTCGGTACATTTCAATGGCATAACAGCGTAATCTTGCGACACCGGTCATCTCAAACATCAATAATCATAACAATAACTCATAATCATCACCAATATGTTCCATAACCTCTAAATCTGTATACTCTTATTCATATATGTGCTGGAAAATAATAAAAATATCATAAGATGTCCGTTCTTTGATCCGGTTGCGAATATACGTTGCTTATAATCTCAAGAACATCTAATAATAATCATGTCTGATTTCTTCCAACATCTCAACTTCAAAACATGTTGAAATGTAGAAATACTTACATCCTTTTGTAGATGGTAACAAGAGGAGTACGGAGCCGAAGTCGGATCGAAATTCGGGTGGCTCGATTTTTCACAATTCAAAATCTAAGCTATAATGAGAGTTGAGGAGTTCTGAACCTTGCTCTCGTTCCTTGCAGCTGAAGAATGAAGGAATTAAGTACAAATCATATATATATCTTGCATGTTGAGGGGCAAGTGTCATATTTTTCAAGTAACACGTAAGACCGCGGGTGCGGTAGTTCATGAACCGCGACTGCGCTCAAGCTTCGGCGGTCCATCCAAATTTGCATAAACGTCGACCGCGGGTGCGGTCAGTTCTGCACCGCGGGTGCGGTGTCATTTCTGTAAATAATCTCCAACTCTCTGTCCATCAACCGCGGGTGCACTCTTTCTTGGACCGCGGGTACGGTGACCCTACTGTAAAAATAGCCAACTTTCTGTCCATCAACCGCGGGTGCGGTCTTGTTCGTAGCGCGAGTGCGGTCTAGACTTTATGCAACCCTTCATAATCTCATTTAATGCCTCTCATTACCTGTCATGCATTCTCATATCTTCGAATATCACATCAATGAAGACTAATGAATCTCAAGCCTTACATCAAGGGAATCAAATAACATCTCGATGTCATCGAGCCAATTTTCACAGTCGATAGCATTCTCTGTACCTTTCAGTGTCGGCGGTCTAAATGACTGAAACCTCATAAGTAAAGTCTCCATCGGTGTAGCGGTCACGTCCATCGGATCATTGGATGTACTGCCCTGTTCTGGTGCTCAACCTGCTACTGGTTGCGGTACTCGTCGAGGCGGCATATCTGATTATCAAACAGATTAGTACACAATCTATATAATCTGTTTCAGCCCTCCTCTGATCATACACCTCTGATCCAGAATCGGTTCTGATTCAGTCTTTGCGAATACATGCTGTAATTCAACTCAGATAACGAGACAACATGTAATAGGGAAAGCAATAAATCATGCTAGCACCACAAAAGCAAGGAAGAAAATTCAATCAACCCCGCTCATTCTACTCTATCTCAGTCTAAAGGATCTATCGCTCTGATACCACCTGTTGTGGGGACCCGGGCTCTAACTCAATTCTCTTTGGGATTAATTGGATCTTTGCTAGAAAATGTGGGTCATAAAAAAAATTTCTTTTAACAATATCATAAACAAATGCATATAAACATGCACAAGGTCTTTATCTATTTTATTTCAACAACATAAATCCATGTCTTGTTTCATTTCATATATACAAACTAGTGTTCAATACCAACTACAAACCACATGTAGTACATGTCTAGTAAGCAACCACTAGTAATCTTCTTCTACGCCCGTAATCTCCACGCTATCTCGATCTCCCATCTCTGTCGCGACCCAGATCCTGTCCCACCTGTCGTTATGCACACATACAGACACAACAACAGCCGGAAACTCCGGTGAGAACAAATCCCAGTATAAAACATGTATACATGCATGTCATGCGATTTCATAATAATCATAACACATGTTTCGGTAATTATGACACATTAGTGAATACAGATAAAACAATTCGACTCTTACTCTTTAACTCGGCTCGTATCTAAATCTAGGGATCCCGGTGTGAATAAGACGTCACAGTCTGCCACCTACCCTCCCAATCGGGGTGACGGTACGTCTTATTCCTAGACTTCGGTTCTGTCTGTATCGAATGTCTACAATCGGAGTCAATCTGCTCCTATGCGTCGATACCACCGTACATCTAGAAATTTGGCAAATCTGCCAATGACTCTCCTATCTTAAATGCTTGAATATAAATCTATAAACAAGGCATAAACATAACAAGATATAAACAACAATCTAGTATGTGATTTTGGGAAACTCAAATCAAATCTAATTCGAGTTGTATCTTCCCGAATTCACATGAATTATACCTTTCTTTTTGTTGGACTCAATCGAAGTCTCGAAGTCGGGATATAAAATCTGTCAATCCTAATCTGAATAACATGTATAAATGCACCATATCAATTTTCAACTCCAAGTAGGATATGCAAACAGATCAATATGTAATTTCAATAACTTTCGACGGCATAACGACGTAATCTTTCGATACCGATCAACTCAAATATCAATACTCATAATTCTTATCAACATCAATCCACAAGACTGAATTCTGCACCATCTCAACTCACTATATGCTGGAAAATCATACAAATTGCATACGACATCCGATAATCGATCCGTTTACGGCGTTATGATCTCTAGCTACTCAAGGACATAAATCTCTAATAAAATCACAATTTCTCCAACATATAAATCTCAAAACATGCTGGAAATGAACAATACTTACATCATTTTGAAGCTTATGATGCAAGGAACACAAATCTGAACTCGGAACTAAATTCGGTTGGTTAAATGTTGCACAATCTAATTTCTAAGATGCAAGGAATCATGAACTTGCCAAGATAATCTCTATCGGTCTGCCTGCTGGAAATGGTAAGGAATGAGAGACAACACATTAAGTATGCATGAGAAGGGACACATGTTTCATTCTTTGTTCAACACGCAAGACCGCAGGTGCGCTCACTTCTTACTGTGGGTGCGCTGAGCTCACGGGGCTCATCCCAAGAATTCAGAAACAGCGACCGCGGGTTCGCTCATTCTCTCACCGCGGGTGCGCTCACCCCACGGCACCACATTCATAAATTCAAAATAATCGACCGCGGGTGCGCTGCTTTTTAGACCGCAGGTGCGGTGACCTTACTGTACCAACATCATATCCTACTGCCTCTTCACCGCGGGTGCGCTACATCGGGGACCGCGGGTGCGGTGAAGGTACTGTAGATCTTCCACATTTCATGAGCCACAACCGCGGGTGCGGTAGAATGCTAGGCGCGGGTGCGGTGCCTCTTCCATGCAACACTTCATAATTTCATTTTATCAACCTACAATCTCGGGCATTACAATCCATTAGTCAATCCATTTTATTTTTTTGTGATTATATGGTTGACAAGACAAAAATCTTAACAAACCTCAAAGAAACGCAGCTATGTATTATTTAACTCGAAACCAGATAAACCAAATATCATATTTGAATAAACATTAATTTTTCGTTGCCACCTTAAAACAATCAATGAGGCACCTACCTCTTCCACGTAGCTACTAAATATCTTATAACTTTGAGTATTGTAACGTTCGAAAAATTAGTGCACGTAAACCGCATGCATTCAAATGATTTAAATTGCATATTTATTTTTCTTAAATGATTTTAAATATTTAAATGATATATTTTACATGCATAAATATTTAAAATACATGATTTCATGAAATTGAATGATTTTACCCGAATTTGATAATAGGCTGGGAAAAAGAGACCTGTGACGATCAAGACAAAATAAATATTTTCAAGGCTTATTAATATGAATAAATATGATTAAATTTTTTAAAAAATGATAGAGTTCGAATTATTTTACGAGATGAGTTCGATTATACCTGGAAAGCCGGTTTGGGCAAACAATGGACTTTTAAAAGATCAAATGCATTATTCTTTAAAACAAAATTTTATAACTTTTATTTTTCAATTAAATAAGTGTTATTGGGCTTAATTTAACTAATTTGAGTAGGCTCAATTGCCCATATACTTGAAGGCCCAAAACCTAAGCCCATTATTATGCAAATTAAAATCTTTAAAATAAGAAAACCTAGGCTTTTTGGTGCAACCAGCGGAAATACTACACACACCACATACACAAAATTTCAAAAATTTCAAGGGAAGAAACAAGGAGTTTTCGTCATCATTTCGTTCTTCCTCGCACCCCACGCCGACGATCGCATATTCGAGCGTTCTAAAATGTAAAAGCACGCTTCTAAATTATTGACGCATCATTCAAACCATATTATGCATGTTTATGTATTTTTGCATGAAAAATATTTGGGTTCAAATAGCGTAACGTTTTGACGAATATTTTCAAAGTTTTGATGACTTTACGATTGTTTGAAAAAAGTTATGATTCCTAAGGACACGTTGCCATTAGAATATAGTTAAGGAATGGGAAACAAGACGTTTAGGCAGGAAAAGAGGGCTGGAACCAAGCTTGGCAAGGGAAGGAGGAAACCTAGGGTTTTATGGGTTTTGGGGATACATGCTTATGGTTAGGGCTCGGTTCAGGGGCAGCCACATCCAAGCTTGGGCAGAGGCCTGTGCTCTCGGATGCAACGCGATAATAGGAAGAGTTCCAGGGAGGCTATACATGGCGACACCCCAAGTGGAAAGCAAAGTCGAAGGGTTGGGGGGCTAGGTTGTGCGCGCGGCTCGGCCAGGGGGCAGGGGCGTGCATGGGGGTTCGAGGATGGTTAGAAAGGCTCAAGTAGGGTCATAGGTGAGTCCTAAGAAGGTTAGGGGTAGGCTGGCTCAAAGGAGACGGACCGCAAACCCTACCGCCCTTGTGCGCATGCATATGTGCGTGGGGGCTGGTGTGAGCAGCTTCATGCGTGGGGAGGGGCTCGGGGATGGGATAGGTTGGTTCTGAGGCTAGTCCAAGGATGGTTGGGAGGTTGTATGATTGGTAGTTTCTGGAGAAGAAGAGTCCAAATTCGAATAGACTCCAAGGAGAGCATGGGGGAGGGGCGCCGTGGCTTGTGGCTTGTGCAGGTGGCTTGGGCATGGGCTGGGGGCTGTTTTGGTCCGAGAAGGTTCATTATGTTTAATATGTAAGGCCCTAGGCCTGCCACTTATGGACCCTGCAATCACAGTTCCTGGACCTGGCCTAGCTTGCACTTAATCACAGGACTCACCACCCCTGGCAGTGGTGTCTGTACCTCCAAGGGTCCTTACATAATATGAGGTCTGGGCAGGGGATGTCTTGAGGTGGCTGGCCATGGTCCAAGAAAAATCGACAAATGGCTCGATAGGGAAGTAAGGTTCGAATTATGGCTAGGAAGAAAGAAAGGTTCGAACCATGGTCCACGGGGGTCGGGTCATGGTACAAGAGGGTAATTTAGGTTTTAAAAGTTCATGAGAAAAGTTTGGGATTAAAATATTAAAGTTTGAATTAATTCGAGAGTTAAACGCTTCTCGAATTAGCAAATAGAAAATTAAATCAAAAACCTCGAACTTAAGCCAAATAAAAATAAAAAAAATTAAATTTAATCTTAAATATTTATTTGGGATAGTCTAAAGTCAATAAAAGTAAGGAAAAGTCAAAATCGAGAAATTTTACATCTAGGAGTATAACGGTCATTTTACAACTGGGTAGTATGAAAAGGCTTGACAGCGTCCTGAATGATCATAATTCATGATAAATGACATAAAATGATAATTTTGAAGAAAATATGATATTTTATTTAAAGCTGTGCAATATTTACTGTTAAAATGCTATTTTTGAAAAGTCGTGGTATTTTATGATTTAAAAAGGAAAACTGAAAAATATTTTGAAGGATGCGAATTGACTGTGACAAGGAGGATAGAGGATATGTGGGAGATCCGTTTTAAGAAGGAACGGTGAACTTACAATTTTATGGGAATGTCGTGATGGAAAGGCCTAGAGGGAGTGTAGAGGCCAAAAACAGTACACGTAAACCCATGAATTTATTAAATTTTTAAATTATTTATTTAAATTTAAAATGATTTTAACGATGCATGATTTATGATTTGCATTATTTTAAATTATTACATGTTTATTTGATGCATGTTAAAACGTTTTCTTGAGTTTTATGTTTCGGACGAATATTCGATACGGGATCGGGAAAAGAGACAGGTGACAATTTAGGCGATTTATGAATATTGTGGTATTTTATTTCAAGTCAAAAAATCGGTATTTTAAATGATTAATGAAATTTTAAGCATTTTAAAGCCTAATTTAATTTATTAGGTGATTCTAAGATTTTAAGCTTCTCAAAAATACTAATTTGATTAGTTAGGGATTTTAAAACTTGAAAAATTTGACACCTGTGCATTTTATTTTAAAATAAAGGTTCTAGTAAGTTAGTAGGGGATTAGAATTTTATTTAGCATGTGAATTGGTTATTAGTTTTTTTATTAATCTAATTAACCCCCTAATTAACTCTCTAATCACAAGTTACACACACACACACCGGCACATGCACTCACACACACTTGGTATTTCTTTGTTTTTGATAGAAACAGGGTTCTCAGAGTTCTCCAACAGCCACTCTTTCTCCTTCAATTTCTTTCAGAAAACTCCACGTTTATTTAGCAACAAGAATCGTGCCGCAAATCGTACATGATCGGTTCTCGCACTTCCTCGCTTCGATATTCGTCGTTTCGTGAGTATAAATCATAAAGCCACGTATAATATTTCATTTTTATGCATCAATCTCGTCTTAGTAAATATTTTGATTCATATTGTGTGTAAAAATCCGCTTATGTTATGCAAAGTTTGAGCAATGATGTTTGAAACGATTCTTGAATAGTTTTATATCTCAAAAACCAAATCTGCTGTCATTTCGAATCTTGCGAATTTTTGGTCGGTTTTCTGGAATAACTTTAGACATGTAAAACCTAGTACTTTTTAATACCTTTGATTTGATAGTAAATTCGTAATTTTTGAATAAGAGACGAGTGAGTTACGATCAATCTCGTGCGTCCGCTCAAACTGTGTTGTTATCAAAATGTGTTCTTCATGTTTTCTTAAGGTTTATTGGTTTCAGGCTGCCGGGTGATCAATGCTATGTTTAGGTATGTCATGTGTTGTGATCAGACGCAAATTGGTGTTTCGTTCGGGTCGGTAAGGGTTTGGTTACAATAGAAGTCGTAGGGAAGCGAATGGGTAGAAGATGACTTCTAGGGGTTTGGTTCACGCAGGGTTAGTGCCGCAGCGCTGTATTTGGAGCACTGCAGTGCCAGAGCTTCACGCCTGGTAGCGCCGCGGTGCTACAACACCTAGGTGCTTATCCAGCGCTGCACTACGGGCACTTAGGCGCTGGTTCAGGGATTGAAGAGCTTTAAGTTTAAGTTCTATTGCCTCGTTTGGGTATTAATACATAGTTATGATCAAGCTTGGTGAGGGTTAGATTAGCTGATAAGAAGTTTGAATAGGAATCGTTTAATTATGGTTTAAACGGGGTTCGTGTCTTCTATTGTTTGGGAAACGTTCATACTCTATATCAGGAATGTTTCGAGGTTCGATTTCATGGTCTAGTATGATGATTAAACATGATCAAGTCTGAAGTGGTCTGAAAGTCACAAGTTATTTATTTACTTCGGTAGTGAGTATGTTGGTACGTTTAAGTTATGGAATTTAGATTGCATGAGTAATGTGTTTGTATGTATGTGCAGCAGTAGCCCAAGCGAGATCTAATGAAGCCCTCAACGTTATGTAAGTATATTCAACGTGCAAAAAGTAAATGTTTTTGTTTTTGATGTATGCGAAATGTCTTGTGACCAATTATGTTACGGGTTTTGAAGCCGTAGAATGTGTTTGGGGACCTCTCCACACCCTGGAAAAGCATGATCGGGTTTTGATCATGATTGGAAAGCGTTAAAGCATGAACAGGGATCAATCCACCCGGTAAATCATGACCAGGGATCTTATGTATGTGGGAGTGGACGTTTGGTCAAAAGGCTGTGATGATCCCTGCCAGACCAGTACTGTGATTTCTTCTGATCAGGTGCATTATGTTATGGGTAACTTGCTTTGAAACATATCTCTACGCAAAATGATGATGATTATGCATGTTTAAGTATGTATGATGCAGCATGTTTATGAATTGATGGCACGTCTAATTTTATGTAAGCATGTTCAAATTTTGAGTATTATGTACTACTTTAAAATTCATGTGGGTTTATTATGTATTACTTGGTATTCTCAATTTCTACACGTTCAGTCTTTAGACTTACTAGACTTGATCGATGCATGTGAGGACGAGTACGAGAAAGCGAGAGGCGGAGACCAGTGAGTTGGCTCGGACTGTGTAGAGGCCTAACTCGATGACCACTAAAGTTTCAAGAATTTTATACATGTTCAATTCATTCACTCTGATTTTAACAAAATTACTTTATGTGGTTTTAAACAAGTACTTGTTGCAAGCTCGTTTACATTTCAAATATTTAGTCAAGCATTTTATTTACTGCGGCTTTTTGAGAGATTATTACTTATTTAAGAAAATTTTCTTTTTTCCGTAAATTTTAAGTAGTTTTAAAGTACGGTACGTTACACTTGGTATCAGAGCGGTGTTCTTGTAAAACGTTATGCCTACTGCCGGTTGCGAGAAGCTCACAAATTCACGCCTCAAGTCTGTAAGTTTTAAAGTTTTAAAATTCCTTCATGTAGTAAGCATCAAGGTCACGATTTCAACATGTGCATGTTTAAAATCGATTTACGTTCATCTTATGATATGGATAGTATGTTCTTGCATGTTGAGGCACTTCCTTGATTGTTTACAGCCGATCTTGCACCTTGATGTTAGAGTTGCTGGTCCTACCACTTATGCTATTGTCGTGTCGAGAGCCTTGATGGCATTGCAGGACAAAAGGGATATCGAGAATGACAGGCAGGGCAAGAGGCCCTATCATGCACCCCAGCAGCATCAATCACAGCAGCAGCATTTTAAGAGACCTTTCCAGGGACAGCAGGGAAAAAGGCCGTTTCAAGGACCGCCGAAGGGCAAAGGTCATATTCTGCAAAAGAAGGCTCTCAAAATCCTAGTGAGTATCCAGCGTGCCCGAAATGCAACCATCATCATGTGGGACCTTGTTTATGGGGTTCAGGCAAATGCTTCAAGTGTTGAGCCAGTGATCACATGCTGAAGGGCTGCCACAGTGGAGGCAGCCGACCTAGAGAAGAGTGTTCGCCATGCATGCCGAGGAGGTGAACCAAGACACGACCCTAATGACTAGTAAAATATTTAATTCAGCACCGTATTATTTTTGTCATACATGATTCAAATTTTACTTTGGAATATTAGTATGTTGTTTTCATATTTTGGAAACTTTGGTTAGAAATTTCCAACTATGCGTGAGGTTAAGATTTGTATTTTGGGTTATAAGTTTATGTGTTGTGCTAACGTCCCTCAGAAAATATCTTCATAAAGATAGTAGACACGAATGCCTTGTTAGATTCCGGGGCTACTCCATCTTTTATTTCAGAGATGTTCGCTAATTATTTGGAGGTCGAGTCCATTTGACTCGACGTGAGCTACTCCATCACAGTCCCATCAGGGGAGGAGTTATCAGCTACTAGCCTGGTCAGAGAAATCGAACTTGAACTACAAAGCCACATAGTTTACGCCGATCTGATTGTGTTGTCAATGCCAGAATTTGATGTTATCTTGGGGATGGACTGGCTCTTAAAGAACAGAGTTCTCGTTGAATTTTAGAGAAGATCAGTGTTGGTAAGACCGTTGGGCATGGAGCAATTTCTTTTTGAGCCGGACAGGTGGAGAGATTTCTCTCGCATGATCTCTTGCATGCAGGCATGGAGACTTATACATAAGGGGTGTCAGGAATTCTTGGCCCGTATATTTCAACACCTGACGCACCCACCCCGTTTATATCTAATGTACAAGTTGTCAGAGACTTTTCTGACGTTTTCCCAGACGACGTCACAGGCCTTCCACCAGAGAGAGAGGTGTAGTTCGTCATTGACCTTGTGCCAGGCACTGTGCCAATCTCTAAGGCACTGTACTGTTTGGCTCATGTAGAGATGTTGGAGCTCAAACAGCAAATTCAGGAGCTTGACAAAGAATTCATCCGCCTAGTTTCTCACAATGGGGCGCACCAGTTCTCTTCGTAAAGAAGAAAGATGGAAACATTAGGTTGTTTATCAATTACCGAGAATTGAACAAGGTAACGATCAAGAACAATACCCATTACCAAGGATCGAGGTCTTATTTGATCAGTTGCAGGGAGCTACACTGTTCTCCAAGATAGATCTACGCTCTAGGTATCATCAACTGAAGGTAAATGATGCAGATGTTAATAAGACAATCTTCAGAACTAGATATGGGCACCACGAGTTTTTAGTGATGCCATTTGGACTGACGAAGGCTCCAGCGATTTTTATGTACCTAATGAATCGAGTATTTCAGCCCTACCTAAATCAATTCGTCATAGTATTCATTGACGACATTCTTATATACTCTAATAGCCATGAGGAACACAGTCAGTATTTGAGTACAGTTTTGCACGTCTTGTAGAGCCTCAAGTTGTTTACAAAATTCAGTAAGCGTGAATTCTGGTTGGAGAAAGTAGCATTTTTGGGATATCTCATATCTAGCAGCGGGATTGAGGTGGATCCAGCTAAAGTTGCAGCGGTAAAAGAATGGCTTGAGCCGAAAAATGCGTCAGAGATCTGTAGTTTCCTAGGTTTGGCACGCTACTACAAGAAATTTATTCAGGGGTTTACCCCGATTGCAGCGCCACTCACTTCATTGACTAAGAAAAATGCTAAATTTGTGTGAATGAAAGAATGTGAGAAGAGATTCGATACTTTGAAACAAGCTCTTATCACAACGCTGGTTTTAGCCATGCCATCAGGGCAAGGCAATTTTGTGCTATACACCGATACTTCTAAGTTTAGTTTAGGCGCAGTATTGATGCAGCATGGTCGAGTTATAGCATATGCCTCCAGATAGTTGAAAGTGCATGAGAAGAACTACCCCACTCATGATCTCGAGTTAGCTGCCGTTGTCTTTGCGCTGTAGATATGGAGACATTATTTGTACGGTGATAAATACCAGATATTCACTGATCACAAGAGTCTCAAGTACTTCTTCACGTAGAAAGAGCTAAACATGAGACAAAGATGGTGGTTGGAGTTATAAAAGACTACGATTGTGAAATTAGATACCATCCAGGGAAAGCTAATGTTGTGGCAGATGCTTTAAGCAGGAAAGTAACAGTTGTAGCACAGCTATCAGCACATAGATCTCTTCAAGCAGAGATTCGGAGGTTTGGCCTAGAAGTTTATCCTAAGGCAGAGCTCCCAGGTTGTCTAATATGACAGTCTAGTCTTCTTTGCTAAACCGAATCCGTAGAGGTCAGCCTTCAGATGAATAATTGTGGAGACTGAAGGATGAAGCCAAGGGCATTGTACTCTACGCAATGTCCGATGGTATTGTGAGGTACAGAGGAAGAATGTGGGTGCTTAGTGTTGATTCGGTTAGAGAGGATATTTTAACAGAGGCACATACATCTCCGTATTCAATCCATCCGGGGAGGTACCAAGATGTACAAGGACTTACAGATTCTGTATTGGTGGCCACGGATGAAGCAGGACATTCGTCGATTTGTATCTAAATGCCTCACTTGTCAGCAAGTGAAATCAGAGCATCAGAGGCCAGTCAAAGGATCTAATGCCATTTGGGTTATAGTGGATCAACTTAATAAATCGGCACACTTCTTAGCGATGAAGACGACTTTCTCCATGACGCAGTATGCAGAGCTTTATATTCGGGAGATAGTCAGATTGCATGGAATCCCAGTTTCTATTGTGTCTGATAGGGACCCGAGATTCACATCATCCTTCTGGAAGAGTTTACATACAGTTATGGGTAAGAAGTTGCTATGCAGTACGGCAATCCACCCTCAGAAAGATGGCTAGTCTGAGCGGGTGATTCAGATATTGGAAGATTTGTTGCGAGCATGTGTGATCGATTTCCATGGGAATTGTGAATCAAAATTACCCCTAGTGGAGTTTACATACAACAACAGTTTTCAATCATCTATAGATATGCCTCCCTACAAAGTACTCTATGAAAGGAAGTGCAGATCGTCGATTCATTGGGATGAAGTTGGTGAGAGATCAGAACTTGGTCCAGAGATTTTTCAGCAGTCTGGAAGCGTAGTGGTCAAGATCCGAGACAGGATGAAGAACGCCCAGAGTCGCCAAAAGAGTTATGCTGACAAGAGAAAAAGGGATCTCGAATTTGCCATGGGAGATCACGTATTCGTGAAGATAACACATATAAAGAATGTTATGAGGTTTGGGAGGAGAGGCAAGCTGAGTCCGATATTCATTGGGCCATTCGAAATTCTTGACAGAGTTGGGACACATGCTTATAGTGTAGCTCTACCGCCGAATTTGGCTGGAGTACACAATGTGTTCCACGTTTCGATGCTGAGGAAGTATATGGCAAATCCTTCGCATGTTTTGAGTTATGAGCCGTTGCAGCTTACTCCAGATCTGTCATATGAAGAAAGACCTGTCCGAATTCCAGACAGATAGGAGCGGAAACTTCGCAATAAAGTGACCAAGTTGGTCAAAATCTAGTGGCTGAATCAATCTGTGGAGGAGGCCATTTTGAGAGGCCGAAGCAGATATGAAAAGTATCTACCCGAAGTTGTTTGGTAAGATTTAATTTCGATGACGAAATTTATTTAAGTGAGGGAGGAATTGTAGAGCACAAAATCAGTATACGTAAACCCATATATTTATTAATTTGTTAAATTATTTATTTAATTTTAAAATGATTTTAACGATGCATGATTTATGATTTGCATTATTTTAAATTATTACATGCTTATGTGATACACGTTAAAACGTTTTCTTGAGTTTTTTGTTTCCGGATAATATTTGATACGGGATCGAGAAAAGAGACCGGTGACGATTTAAGCAATTTATGAATATTGTGGTATTTTATTTCAAGTCAAGAAATTGGTATTTTAAATTTATGAAATTTTAAGCATTTTGAAGCCTAATTTAATTTATTAGTTGATTTTAAGATTGTAAACTTTTCAAAAATACTAATTTGATTAGTTGGAGATTTTAAATCTTGAAAATTTGACATTTGTGCATTTTATTTTAAATTAGGGGTTCTAGTAAGTTAGTGGGGGATTAATATTTTATTTAGCATGTTAATTACATACCAGTATTTTTATTAATCTAATTAATCCCTTAATTAACTCCTTAATCACACACACACACACTCTCACACGTTACACTCTCACACACCCTTCGACACACACACTTGACATTTATCTCTTTTTGATAGAACTAGGGTTCTTAGAGTTCTCCATCAGTACCCTTTACCCTTTGATTTCTTTCAGCAAACTCACGTTTATTTAACAACAAGAATCTTTCCGCAAATCGTCTCGGATCAGTCATCGCTTCGATATTCGTCGTTTCATGAGTATAAATAATCAAGGCATGTATAATTTTTCATTTTTTAGCATCGATCTTGTCATACTAAATATTTTGATGCATATTGTGTGTAAAAATCCGTTAATGTTATGCAAAGTTTGAGCAATGATGTTTGAAACGATTTTTGAACAGTTTTAGATCTCAAAAAGCGAATCGGCTGTCATTTTGAAAATTGCGAATTTTTGGTCGGTTTTCTGGAAAAACTTTCAACATATAAAACGTAGTAATTTTTGATATCTTTGATTTTTCAGTAAATTCATATTTTTTGGATAAGAGATGAGTGAGTTATGATCATTCTTGTGTTACTGCTCAAACTGTATTGTTATCAAAATATGTTCTTCATGTTTTCTGGAGATTTATTGGTTGCAGGCTTTGTTGGGAACCATCGGGTGATCAATGCTACGTGTAGGTATGTCATGTGTTATGGTCAGACGCAAATTGGTGTTTCGTTCGGGTCGGTAAGGGTTTGGTTACAATAGAAGTCGTAGGGAAGCGAATGGGTAGAAGATGACTTATTGGGGTTTGGTTCGCGCAGGGTTAGTGCCGCAGCGCTGTATTAGGAGCGCAGCAGTGCTAGTGCTTCGCGTCTGGTAGGACCGGGGCATTGGGATGCAGCACCTAGGCTGTAATGTCCGAGAATTTTGTTATTGTAATCTGAAATGATTTATTGATAATTAATGTGATTATAGACGGAAAGGATTAGACCGGGAAAGGTAAAAGAAGACTTGAATTATGTGCGAGGACTGAACCCCTTGCGTATATGCGCAACCGATAATTGATGTGATTATAGACGGAAAGGATCAGCCGGGAAAGGTAAAAGAAGACTTGAATTATGTGCGAGGATTGAACCTATGCGCGACTGAGCAGGGCGCATATGCGCGAGGTAGGCAGAGAACCTCGCACATATGTGCGACCAGGACCCGTGCATATGCGCGAGTATGGCAAAGAACCTCGCGCATATGCGCCGGAAGAGGACGCGTATATGCGCGAGCAGAGGAAAAGAAGATTGCCGAGACCAATATGTCTCGCGCATATGCGCCGAGGAAGGTCGCGCATATGCTCGAGACGTGCAGCACAAAGATGAAGCCACATTTCTTGACTATTCAAGTTGATATATATCAAGCTGCATTCTTTCAGATGAAACGGCAAGAAAATGAGGAAAAGTCCAGGGAAAAGCATCAAGTTTCTTTGATATTAGAATTTTGTTTGCGAACGATCCGTCCGTCTGATTTTTAATCCGACGTAAGTATTGTGATCCTATCGACAAAGACTTCAACTAGACGTAAGTTTTCTTATGTTTTGATATGATTTGAAAATATGATATGGAAGAAATCTTGTTATGACTGATATTATATGTTCCTGAGAATTTAGACATAGTATAATGGAAACCAGATCGAAGAACGGATACCGTATGAAATTGTTATGATTTTTCAGATTGAATTTCATTGAGATTATACAGATTTGATATCAGATTTAGTTTGTTATCGATTATGAATTGTTGAGATTTGTATCTGCTGATATTGTATTGCTTGTATATTGAGATTGTACCATTATTCCGTTGAAACATAATTAGATTGAGTTATGATTATATCCAGTATTGATTGGGTTGTGTAATGATATTGTACTCCTCAATATTGTCATTGCCAGATTGAGTATTGACAGCTTCGAATTCGAGACTTCGACTTGATCAGATTGATCTACGAAAAGAAAGGTATAAATCAATGTTAAACCGGAAAGATACGACTCGAGTTTAATTTGACTTGAGTTTCCCAAAACCACATACTTTATTTATTGCATTGATGTTTGCAATTCATGAGATTGATATGCTAAGTCTATTGATTTATAGCAAAGCATGATTTAGAGTTTTAGGGCAGATGTGCCCAGTCATTGGCAGAGCCGCCAAGTCTTCGGCAGAACCGCCAAGACACTAGACTTTTGGTGTATCGATGTTGCTTAGGAGTAGATCGATTTTTATTGCGGAGATTCGATACAGAATGCCAAAGTCTGAGTTAGACCGGGATCCCTAGATTAGAGAAGAGTCGAGTCAGAGATTATGAGTCGAGAGTTGATTTACAGTTTTCTATCGATTCATGTCTTTCAGATTATGATACATGTTATTGATAGCTATTCCATGCTTTTATATATGTTTATATGATTGCATGTATACGTTGTTAATACTGGGAATGTATTTCTCACCGGAGTTATCCGGCTGTTGTTGTGTTTGTATGTGTGCATGACAACAGGTGGGACAGGATCAAGGTCAAGAAGAGGAGGAGAGATCAAGATTAGCGTGGAGATCCGGACTTATAAGTAGATTTGTTTCATCACCTGATATGTAGTGAATGAACAGTAGTTTGTTATGATTTACTTTCGTACAAGACTTGTACTTTAGATCTGGATGTTGATCTTGTAAATGAAATAAGAATTATTTCATATGTTGCGCACTCGTGTATTTTAAAAAAAAAAATTTAGACCCAGATTAATTAATTGATCCCAATAATGATTAAGGAAATGAATTAGGTTTGGGTCCCCACAGCAGGTGGTATCAGAGCAGTAGGTTCCTTAGACTGAGATAGAAGCTAGTGAGCGGGTAGATTGAGTTTTCTTTCCTGCTTTTACATGCTAGCATTGCATTATGTTGTGATGTTTTACTGCTTTAAATACATGTTTACCTGATTATCTGACTTGATTGGAAACATGTATGATTTGAGAATGAATCTGAACCGATTCTTGATCAGTAGTAAGATGATCAGAGGAGAACTGAAACAGAATTGTTGTATTTGGGTACTAACCCTTTTGATAATCAGATATGCCTCCTCGAAGAATCCCAGAACAGGGTAGTACCTCAACTAATCCGATGGATGTCACAGCAACTCCGATGGAAACCTTACTGAAGAGATTCCAATAAGTCAAACCGCCGACTTTGAAGGGCACAGAGAATTCTGTTGAATGTGAGAGTTAGCTCGATGACATTGAGATGCTGTTTGATTCCTTGGATTATACAGACGAGCGCATAGTTAGATTGATTGGGCACTAGTTGCATGACATTGCAAATAATTAGTGGTTCACGACCAAGAGGGCTTTGGAGCATCGAGGTACAGTCATTACTTGGAAAATCTTTAAAACTAAGTTTTATCAAAGATTTTTCCCAGTATCGTACAGGAAAGACAAGGGAGCAGAGTTTGCTAATCTGAGACAGGGTCAGTTGAATATAGAAGAATATGTGGCCAAGTTCTCTACTTTGTTACGTTTTTCTCCGCACGTTGCTGAGAATGATGAAGCTGTTGCTGATCAGTTCATTAATGGGCTGAATCCTGAGATTTTTACACTGGTGAATACCGAGCAACCGAATAATTTTACTGATGCACTGAATAGAGCAAAAGGAGCAGAAGCCGGCCTGGTTAGGCAGAAAGGAGCTTCGTATGTTCCTCCAGTACCGAAACAGCAACAATCTCCCACTCAATTCCACCAACCCCCTCCCAGATTTGAGAGTGGCAATAGCAGCAGTGGGAAGAAAGATTATTTGAAAGCCCGAGAAAGACAGTTCAAGAAGTCAGGGAGCAGTTCCTCTAGCTCCAGTGGTTCTAGACAGAGTTATACAGGAGCTTATTGCAGGACTTGCGGAGGGAGACATCCCACAGAGCAATGCCAAGGAGTATCAGGTAGTTGCAACATCTGCAGACAGCAGGGACATTTTGCGAGAGTATGTCCACAGAGAAGTTCCCAAAGATCCCAGGGAGTAGAATCATCTGGATCAGTGGCTCAGACTGATATATGAGCATCTGCTGTACACTCTTTACAGCCTCCACCGACTACCATTCAGTCACAGCAGAGGCCAGGAAGAAGCCAGACTGTTAGCCAGCCTCCGAAACCGCAGGCCAGAGTATTTGCTTTGACTGAAGAACAGGCCCAGGAAGCACAAGATGATGTTGTTGCAGGTAACTGTTCTTTATGTGGTTATCCTGCTTACGTATTGATTGATACGGGTGCATCCCACACTTTTATTTTTGAGCGATTTGTATTGATTCATGCATTGCCTGTTGAGTCATTATCTGCTGTAGTATCTGTCTCTTCACCTTTTGGGAGAGGTCTTATATCAGTGAATTCTGTGAAATATTGTATGCTACAGTATGACGGGCATGAGATTGAGTTAGATTGTATTGTACTTGGGTTGTCTGATTTTGATTGCATTATTGGTATCGATATGCTGACCAAGTACAGAGCTACCGTAGATTGTTTCCAGAAGATCGTGAGATTCAGACCTGAGATGGCTGATGAGTGGAAATTTTACGGGAAGGGTTCTGGATCGAGAATTCCTTTGATATCTGCATTATCTATGACTCGATTATTATAGAAAGGATCATAGAGATTCCTTGTGTATTCAGTAGACGTACTGAAATCGAGCCCATCATTGGCCGATTTGCCAGTGGTATGTAAGTATGCTGATGTCTTCCCAGATGAGATTCCGGGTTTGCCTCCAGTCAGAGAGATAGACTTCAGCATTGAATTGGTACCAGGTACAGTTTTGATTTCTAGAACTCCGTACAGAATGGCACCGATTGAACTGAAAGAACTTAAAGATCAGTTGGAAGATTTACTGGCCAAGGGTTACATCAGACCAAGTGTTTCTCCTTGGAGTGCTCCAGTACTGTTTGTGAGAAAGAAAGATGGCTCAATGAGACTCTGTATTGACTATCGGCAACTGAACAAGGCTACGGTAAAGAATAAATACCCTTTGCCTCGTATAGATGATTTATTTGATCAGTTGCAGGGTTCTTCTGTGTATTCCAAGATCGATCTGAGATCTAGATATCATCAGCTGAGAGTCCGAGATTCTGATATATCGAAGACACCTTTCAGAACCAGGTATGGCCATTATGAGTTTATTGTCATGCCGTTTGGTTTAACGAATGCTCTAGCTGTATTTATGGGATTGATGAACCGTATATTTCAGAAGTATCTTGATGATTTCGTGATTATATTTATCGATGATATTCTGATATATTCGAATAATATGATTGATCATGCTGAGCATCTAAGAACTGTGTTGAAAATTCTGAAAGCTGAGAAATTGTATGCCAAACTGTCGAAATGTGAATTCTGGCTGAAACAAGTGATATTTCTGGTCATATTATATCTTAAAATGGTATTTGTGTTGATCCTAGCAAGGTTGAGGCAGTGATTAACTGGCCTAGACCGACTTCTGTACCAGAGATAGGCAGTTTTATGGGTTTAGCAGGCTATTATCGTCGATTCATTAAAGATTTTTCGAGTATTGCTAAGCCTATTACTCAGTTAACTCAGAAAAATGCACCATTTGTTTGGTCTGAAGAGTGTGAGTCCAGTTTTCTATAATTGAAGAAGAGATTAACCAATGCTCCGATATTGACTATTCTGTCAGGTACTTGTGATTTTATTGTTTATTGTGATGCTTCTCACAGAGGATTGGGAGGTGTTTTGGTGCAGCGAGGACATGTTATTGCTTATGCCTCGAGACAATTGAAGCCACATGAGTCTCGCTACCCAATTCATGATCTTGAATTGGCAGCCATTGTATTTGCATTGAAGATATGGCGACACTATCTATACGGTGAGAAGTTTGAGATTTATTCTGATCACAAGAGTCTGAAATATCTGTTTTCACAGTCTGAATTGAATATGAGGCAACGAATATGGCTTGATTTATTGAAAGATTTTGTGAAGGGCCTAAAACTCCTTTCTTGAAAATTTGCGGAAAATTAAAAATTTTCTTTTTAAAAAAACTTAAATGGCCTCATTCATAAAATCACTGGTGAATCAAGTTCAATATTTCAAAATATTGAAGCGGAAGAAAATTAAAGTTTTGCCAACAACAACGATTTAAAAATATCCAACGACTGATAAAATTGTTTGCGGAAAAAAATAACAACTGCTGCTCTGAGGTCCTCGGGTGCCACTACTGCCGACCTAAGCTGGCTCACTGGTCCCCGCCCTCGGCCCTGGCCTCATCAGTACCTACAACAATCAAGTCTAGTGAGCCTAAAGACTCAGCATGCATATATCACAGGTAACGAGTAAAAATCTGAATTAAAATATGCATGAGTTAACATATCCTGTCCTGAGGCATACTGAAAATAATCTGTACTGAGCAATTATATTACGTGCATAACTGAACTGATAATCACAGTAAAAATGTTTGCTCCTTGGAGCCTGTACTGAAATAACTGATAAAATTTTCTGTTGAGATTATGTTTTACGCCTGTGGCCACTGCACTAAGCTGAACTGATCGGTAACTGGCTACAGGGGAGGCTGAAACTGAACTGAGCTGGCCGGTCACTGGCGACCGGGTGGTACCATACTGAACTGGCCGGTCACTGGTGACCGTATAAAATAACACTCCCACATAGTGAATGAACCACAAGCCATATCGCATAAATCTCAAAAATAATCATTTTCTATTTAATGCACGTAAAATAATTAACTGGCGTAATGAAAATTCCTGTAATTTTACCAACTGGATTGGATTGGATCGTTCCCAGGCTCGCTGCAACCTAACTATGCCATGAAAAATATGCAATAGCTTAAACATGACCAACTATGCAATTTACGTTCAAAAGATGCGACTATGACGCCTAATGACTTCGCATTTAATCATGACTCCGAGCCAACTTGAACCGACACTGAACCGACGTATAGTCATGATTAAAATACGCTGAAAAATCATAAAATAATGTTCCTAAAATGATAGGGTCGAAATCTAGGTCGAATGGAGGCCAAAACACGAAACGCTCTTTCGAGAGTCAACTTGGCACATTGCACCGTAAATTCTCGTACGACCTCAAAAATGATCCAAATGACAAACGGTCAAAAACATGACCTTCCTAACTCAATGAGGCACTGTCCAGTCCACGGCCATGGGCTAAAAGCCAACCATGAACTCGAACGAGCCTCTGAACCGACACAGCAACTTGCTGTAATTTCCAGCAGCTGCGCAACTACAAGACTTGCGTTGATTTCGAGACTATCGGCCATTAGGGGAGTGAACCACCAACCAGAGACTCTTACCAACATCCCAAGGAATGGTTTGAACCATGGCTAAGGGCCCTAGGCCAGCCACAATCCGCATCACACCATAACTCAACCGAAGGGTCCAACCGAGAGGAACGTGCATGCGTGTGTAGTGTTTATGCTATGATCGATGTCTCGTGTCGTTCCAATGGCCATTTGATTGACCATGGCACGATCTAGACATCTTGGAGCATGATATGAACCGTGGCTAAGGGCCATAGGCCAACCAAGATCCACACCAAGCAAACACAAACCGAAACCAAAAGCTGTCCAACCGAAGTAGCCGAAGGGGTATAGGGGCTGTTGTAATGTTTTTATTAAAAACCGATGAACCATGGACCAAGCCACCAAAAGGGCAACTTAGTCATGTCTTAGACTTGCTAGGGAAGTGATCCAACCATGGCTATAGGCCTTTGGGGCAGCCAAGATCAGATCCTTCCTCCATGACAAGAAACTGAATTTTTCGAACAACATTTCTGCACCTATGGGGACTTGCAGTCATTCTGAATTTCCAGCAAGCATGGGGCTGGTTTGAATGGACCAACATGGTCCTAATGCATCCTACTACATGTATATAAGCCGCCTTGGGAGCCTGGAGTCGATCCAATACCTGAAACTCACAAACCAAACGAAACCGTGAAGCTTGCCAAGGAATTCGAAAATTCTGCATGTGTGGTTTCAAAATGTTTTGACATGGATCTCGATTTTTACTTGAATAAACATGATCATGTACTGAAAAATAAATGATAATATGACTTGATTGAGGTTTAGAAAGAAATCTAGACATGCCTGATTTCGTTTCGAAAGAAAACGAACGAAACGACGACGACGCGGCACGGAGGAGGTGGAGCGCTTCTCTTTTCTACCTTACCTTGCTCTCGATTTTTCTCTCTTCTTTTTGGCTAGGTACCTCACGATTTTTCTACTGAAAATGAGTGTGAATTCACTCTGAATTTTCGAAAAGGAGAGGGGGGAAAAATGGTTATGAGGGGTGAGGAGAAGGGTGTACAATATAAGGAAGAATCAAGACCAAGTCCACTCCCCTTTGAATTTTAAATTTTGAATTGATATCAAATGAGTTGGTGGATGCTTCTAGGAGGTAGTGGCCGAAATTTTGCTTATTTTCTAGTCTAGGATATGTCAATTAATTAATTAAATTGTGCTCCCAAAAATCCTAGAATTATCCTACTAATTACATGCAAAGAATTGGTCAAAGTTGATGAGTTGGAAAATTAATCTTCTAGCACTAAGGGTGGCCGAAAAATGCATGATAAAATAAAGGGAAATGTTGATTATCTAGTCAACTAATAATCCTTGAAAGACTTACTAATCCTTTAAATAATTTTAGTGAGCTAACCCCTTAATTAAATAACTTAAATGAGTTCATTTCTTAATCACCTCAAATAATTAAATTAAATCCTCAAACCTCCCTTTCTAACTTAAATGAACTTGGTTGCTAGCTAAATTAACTTCTGAAAATATTTCTCGAATCTTAAATTCTATCTCAAAACTCCAACTCCGGTCCGGCCTACTGAAGTAACTGAAATGCTAAAAATCAAACTACTGAACTGAAATAATAAAATAATTAACTTCAAACAATTGCATTTAAAATAATCATGCAATGAAGTCAATTAAATTTAAAAATCTAGAATTATGCATGGCTTATACGTCTACTGACTTACGGGTTCTACAGATTTTGATTGTGAAATCAAATACTATCTGGGGAAATCTAATGCAGCTGCTGATGTACTGAGTCAAAAGGTATTTTCTTTATCCTTATCGACGATTGGTGTTTCGAATTTTATTGAAGATTTCTGTCTTTCTGGAGTGATATTTGAGACCGATTGTCAACCGTTGAGACTTTTTGCTGTTCAAGTCGAACCAGAGCTGATTTTGAGAATTAATGACGCTCAAAAAGTTGATCAGAATGTTCAGAACTCGATATTGATAGTGAAAGCAGTGCATCAATCAGAATATCAGGTACGTGACCATGTACTGTATGTGAATAATCGTCTCGTTGTGCCAGATGTTTCAGATTTGAAACGACAGATATTGTCAGAAGCGCACAGTAGTCTATTAAGTATTCATCCTTGTGGCAGAAAGATGTATAATGATTTGAAAAGACAATTTTGGTGGAAACAGATGAAAGCAGATATTGCAGAGGTTGTATCAAAATGTCTGAATTGCCAACAGGTGAAAGCCGAAAGAAAGAAACCAGGAGGTTTGTTGCATAGCTTGTCTATTCCTGAATGGAAATGGGATCACATTTCTATGGATTTTGAGACGAAGCTACCACGTTCCTCCCGAGGTTGTGATGCGATTTGGGTTGTGATTGACAGATTGACCAAATCAGCATGTTTTATCCCGTACAAGATGACGTACAGACATGACCAGATGGCAGAGATTTATGTCAGAGAAGTGATCAAATTGCATGGAGTGCCGAAGTCGATTGTATCAGACCGTGATCATCGGTTTACTTCACACTTCAGGCACAATTTGCAGCAAACTCTAGGTACGAAGTTACATCTGAGTACCTCATATCATCCACAGACTGACGGACAGTCTGAGCGGACTATCCAGACATTGGAAGATATGCTTAGAGCTGTAGTGCTAGATTTTGGCAATAGTTGGCAAGATTCTTTGCCTCTTTGTGAGTTTTCATACAACAAAAGCTATCAGACGAGTATAGAGATGGCTCCATTTGAAGTGTTGTATGGCAAGAAGTTCAGATCCCCTTTTTATTGGGATGATATATCTGAGGTACCTGAGATTGGGCCTGATATGATACGAGATATGACTGAGAAAGTGAAGCTGATTCAGAAGAGAATGAAGATAGCTCAAGATAGACAGGCCAAATATGCCAATGTTCATCGTCGACCGTTGGTATTTGAGGCAGGAGACAGAGTATTTCTGAAGATTTCTCATTTCAGAGGCGTTGTCAGATTTGGCAAGAAAGGAAGTTGTCTCAACGATATATCGGTTCGTATGAGATTTTGGAGAAGATAGGAGATTGTGCCTATCAACTCGCTTTACCGCCTTCTCTATCTGGAATACATGATGTCTTTCATGTATCTTTATTTCGGAAATATCTTTCTTATGCATCTCATATTATTCAGCCAGAGGCAGAACTTGATGAGACACTGAGTTATTTTGAAAAACCAATTCAGATTCTTGATCGTAAAGAAAAGTAGCTCAGAACGAAGAATATCCCGGTTGTGAAAGATCAGTGGAGTCGTCATGGCATTGAAGAAGCTACCTGGGAGACTGAATCAGACATGAGACAGAAATTTCCAGAGTTATTTCATTGATGTGAGTTTCTTTATTTAGCTTCTGTATATCTCCTTCTTGTATCTGATTTGATTGCCTGTGATTTCGGGGACGAAATCAGATCTTAAAGGGAGAGAAATGTAATGCCCGAGAATTTTGTTATTGTAATCTGAAATGATTTATTGATAATTGATGTGATTATAAACGGAAAGGATCAGACCGGGAAAGGTAAAAGAAGACTTGAATTATGTGCGAGGACTGAACCCCTCGCGCAAATGCGCGACCGAGCAGGGCGCATATGCGCGAGGTAGGCAGAGAACATCGCGCATATGCGCAACCAGGACCTGCGCATATGCGCGAGTATGGCAGAGAACCTCGCGCATATGCGTCGGAAGAGGAAGCGCATATGCGCGAGCAGAGGAAAGAAAGATTGCCGAGACCAGTAGGTCTCGCGCATATGCGCCGAGGAAGGTTGCACATATGCGCGAGACGTGCAGCACAAAGATGAAGCCGCATGTCTTGACTATGCAAGTTGATATATATCAAGCTGCATTCCTTCAGATGAAAAGGCAAGAAAACGAGGAAAAGTCCAGGGAAAAGCTTCAAGTTACTTTGATATTAGAATTTGGTTTGCGAACGATCCGTCCGTCTGATTTTTAATCCGACTTCAGTACTGTGTGCCTATCGACAAAGACTTCAAGTGGACGTAAGTTTTTTTATGTTTTGATATGATTTGAAAATATGATATGGAAGAAATCCTGATATGACTGATGTTATATTTCCTGAGAATTTAGACATAGTATAATCGAAACCAGATCGAAGAACGGATACCGTATGAAATTGTTATGATTTTTCAGATTGAATTTGATTGAGATTATACAGATTTGAAATCAGATTTAGTTTGTTATCGATTATGAGTTGTTGAGATTTGTATCTGATGATATTGTATTGTTGGGTATATTGAGATTGTGCCGTTATGCCGTTGAAATAGATTTAGATTGAGTTCTGATTATATCCAGTATTGATTGGGTTGTATGTTGATATTGTACTCCTCAATATTGTCATTGCCAAATTGAGTATTGACAGCTTCGAATTCGAGACTTCGACTTAATCAGAATTGATCTACGAAAAGAAAGGTACTAATCAATGTTGAACCGGGAAGATACGACTCGAGTTTGATTTGACTTGAGTTTCCCAAAACCACATACTTTATTTATTGCATTGATGTTTGCAATTCATGAGATTGATATGCTTAATCTATTGATTTATAACAAAGCATGAGTTATAGTTTTAGGCAGTTGTGCCTAGTCATTGGCAGAGCCGCCAAGTCTTCGGCAAAACCGCCAAGACACTAGACTTTTGGTGTATCGATGTTGCTTAGGAGTAGATCGACTTTTATTGCGGAGATTCGATACAGAATGCCAAAGTCTGAGTTAGACCGGGATCCCTAGATTAGAGAAGAGTCGAGTCAGAGATTATGAGTCGAGAGTTGATTTACAGTTTTCTATCGATTCATGTCTTTCAGATTATGATACATGTTATTGATAACTGTTCCATGCTTTTATATTGTTTATATGATTGCATGTATACGTTGATTATACTATGAATGTATTTCTCACCGGAGTTATCCAGCTGTTGTTGTGTTTGTATGTGTGCATGACAACAGGTGGGACAGGATCAGGGTCAAGAAGAGGATGAGAGATCAAGATTAGCGTGGAGATCCGGACTTAGAAGTAGATTTGTTTCATCACCTGATATGTAGTGAATGAACAGTAGTTTGTTATGATTTATTTTCGTACAAGACTTGTACTTTAGATCTGGATGTTGATCTTGAAAATGAAATAAGAATTATTTCATATGTTGCGCACTCATGTATTTTAAAAAAAAATTTTAGACCCAGATTAATTAATTGATCCTAATAATGATTAAGAAAATGAATTAGGCTCGGGTCCTCACATAGGCGCTTATCTAGCGCTGCACTACGGGCAACTAGGCGCTGGTTCATGTCGGTTTCTCGGCTGCTTCTTGTATCTGTGTTGTGGCTTTGATTTTAGGAGTTGGGGTTGAGTCCTATGGGTTCTAAGGGTCAAAGAGGGTGCCTAGAGGTTCTGGTCATGAGTTGGTGTAGGGTGGCTCGATGGGGATCGAGCCAAACACAGGAAACGTGAGGGAGAAGCTCTTGGCAGCAAGTTGTGCGTGAGGTTGCTGTCAAGGTTCAGTAGATCACTGCTGGGTTCTAGGGGCTGGGCTGGGTTGATCTGGGCGTGGTTCAGGGAAGGTTAGGGTCATGAGGGATCAAGTGGTTAAGGGCTAGAAGGGTCCTAGACTAGGTGGGAGTCCTTTTGTTCAAGGGAACACACGCACACAGAGGCGGAAACGTGGGTCAAGTTTTAGGAGGTTTTTGAGCGGGCCAAGGCTGGTTACTTAGGTTGGGCTTGCTCAGTAGGGTCCCTAGGTCGGTTGGATTGGGTTTTGCTTGAGGTGGCTCGGGCGTGGCTTGAGTAAATTGGGAGATGGCTCGGGTTGTTCGCTAATGGGTCATTATTTCGAATTTAATAGGGAAAACTGAATCCATGAGTCCACGGGGGTGGATCATGACTTGGAAGGGTAGAATAAATAATAAAAATTCTATGTTTAAAGTTTGGGATCAAAATAATGAGTTTTGGATTTATTAGGGATTTAATCGCCGCACGAAACGTTAATTAAAGAATTAATTGAAAAGCCTAGTTTTATGCCTTATAAAATTATGGAAAATTATATTTAATCTCAAATAATTATGAAAAGTCTAAGTTTTTAATTTGGAAATTTTATATTAAGGTTTGAGTTAATTCGGGATTTATAAAACAATAATATGTTTTATTTAAAGAATAATTGAAAAGTTCTCGGTTTAAGCTAAATAAAAATATGAGAAAATTCTTGTAATCTTAAATAATTATTTGGGAGATGTTAGAGTCAATGAAACTAAGAAAATGCTAAAAACGTGAAATTTTACGTCTAGGGGTAAAACGGTCATTTTACACCTGAAAATTAGTAAATGTCATGGCAGTGCCCTGAATGCTGTTTTATGTGCTAATATGATTATTTTCAATGGTTATGAATATTTATGAAATTTTATTTGTTAAAAGGATTATTTTTAATGTTTTATGGAATATTACATGTTTAGGGATTTTTATGTTAAAATGTTTATTGTAAATGTTTATGATTTAACATGTCAAAATGTTATTTTAAAGGTTTATGATGTTAAAATTTTAATTCAAATGTTATGGATTTTTAATATGTTCAAATGTTTATTTTAAACGATTATGGATTTTTACGATAAAACGATAACGTTAAAAGATATGTAGCATGCTTGTTTTTAAAAAGAAAAGGATATTAAATGCATGATTTTATAAAGTGATGAAAATTTGAAACATTGGAGGAGGTGAAGTAATTGTGACTATTGAGGATATGAGGATAAGAATGGGGATATCGTGAGGGAAAGGCCCCAGAGGGAGCACATTTATGGGAGAAGGCCCAGAGGGAGCCCGACGATCGTATTTCCATTCGATGAGGATAGGCCAAGGCTCAATCGATTATATAGTCGCTGATGATCCCGCCGCCCAGTACTGTGGTTTCATGAAGATGGATCCATCGACTTTTGAGGATGAGGAAAGTCACAATTAACGATCTGAGTTCAATAAAAAGGAAATATGCATATACTCATGAGGAAAGGATTTATGTTATGAAATGAGGAAAAAGAAAAATGTATATGCTCATGATAAAAGGATAAATGATAAAAAGGAAAATATTGAGGTTTATGTTATGCATGTTCATATGAATATGTTTATGAGGATATGAAAAGGTTTACGAAAATGTTTATGAAAAAGTTTATATTTAAATTTGATGCATCATTATGAAAATATTTTCATTCAAAGTTTATGTTTCATGAAAATGTTTACGAAAATGTTTATGTTTAAAGATTATGCATCTTAATGAAAATGTTATTTTAAGTACAAGTATTTTGACGGATGTGATATTTGTATGTAGTAATTGTTATCAAGATTATGGTGTGTTGAGTCTTTAGACTCACTAGGTGTGATTGATGCAGGTGATTAAGAAAATAATGTTAATGGAGGTCTTGATGGTTGATCTGACTGGACTGAAGGTGCACATAACCCGAGGACCGACGCTAGTTTTCCGTACTAGTTATGAGTTATGATTTTAAGTCATGTTAAAGAATATTTTTATGACAATTTATTTATGTTTATGAGTGGTTTTAAGAGGTTATAGTATGGGTTATAATTTTTGTGGGGATCCGGACGCTAATTCATTCCTTAATCGTCTTTAGGAATAATTCAAACAATTATATAATAAACAGGGTCTAATTTTTTTTTTTTTTTAAATACAAAGCGGAAACTTAATGTAATTCAATTCAGATTACATACTAAACATAAACATATAAATCTTGTATTATTCTACAAGAATTCAACTAGGTTCAACTATATATCAGTGCTGAATCCTAAGTTGCTTCGAAGCCTGGATCTCCACGCTATCTAGTCCAGTTTCGTTCTCTTCTTGACTCTGATCCTATCCCACCTGTTGCCATGCACACATACAAACAAGACAACAGCCGGATAACTCCGGTGAGAATTATATTCTCAGTATAAATCATGTATACATGCAATCATAAAACAATATAAAAGCATATAACAGATATGTCAAACATGTATTCAAATCAGAATATAAATCCATAACAAGAATAAATTCTATTCTAAACATGTACCATCTCCAGGAACATAATTCATCATGTACCATATTCAGGAACATAATCAACGTAACTCAATATAAACTGTCAACTATACTCACGACTCCACATTTAAGACTAGACTCAATCCTAGTCTAGGGATCCCGGTTTCCAGATGTGGTATTCCTATATCGACCAACAGTAATAGAAAAGACTCTAGTTCTATCCACGTCGATATAACCAAACATCCAGTGTCCTGACCTAACCGTCATGGACTGTGGTCCTATCACCAATACACTATCTTGTGACATCGTGCAATGTGCCCGTGGCTATCCCGCCACTATCAGGTACTTCTGTCACAAGATTACTCATCTAATGTGTGCTTCTATAACTCCATAGAACAAGCATTTAATCAAATCAATAATCACAATCATAAAACATAATAATAAGTATGTGATTTAGGGAAACTCAAGTCTAAACCGACTCAAGTCGATCTCCCAATACCACATTGACTTATACCTTTATCTTCTCGGTCTGACGAAGACGAATTTCCGACTTCAACTCTGTCCATACCCAATCTGATAATGACAAACGAATAAATACAATATCAGTATATAACTCAGTTCAAAACCTGTTCTGATCAATACTCAAATCAAAACATAATCTGATCAATGTCAATCGACATATGGTACCGCACTATAATCTCAACACATACCGAATCTAATCAATATCAATTTACGTATGTTTCGACGCCATAATAATACAATCTCGATAACCCCGTCAGTCCCAACATCACAGATGTAGTACCAGAACACATAATTAATATCGATACGAATCATAATCTCAACGATAATACAAATCTGATATCGATTCTTAATCAAATCGACTCTGAAAATCATAACAATTACATAAACAGTCTGTTCTTCATTCTGACTTCAAATATACGATGTCTACTGTCTTAGAAACATCATACATGATTCCTATTCAATTCTGACACTATCATAATTTCAAACGATATCTAAACGTAACAAAACTTACGTCCGGTTGTAGTCTGAGTTGATAGAAACTCAGTACTGAAGTCGGATTCAAAATCGTACGAGCGGATTTCTCGCAAATCACAAAATAAACGTCGAAGAGTCTTAAGTTGGCTTCCCAACTATTCCTTCTGCTTTTCTTCCTTTTGTTTCTAAGGAATTGTACGATTATATGTATATATATATACACGTTGCACATGTAAGGGGTAAGTGGCACCTTTTCCTTCTTCATGTCTCGCGCTCGGGCGGTCATGAATTTCCGCCCGGGCGCTTGTTCGGCGCTCGAGCGGTTAAAACTTACCGCTCGGGCGCGACAGTTTCTGTCGAGATACTCGGCTGAACATCTCCTGGCGCTCGGTCAGTAATATTCTACCGCTCGGGCGCCAAACATTCTGTCCAAGAAGTAAAATTGGCGCTCGGGCGGTTCTTTTCTACCGCTCGGGCGCGAGATGTTCGGCCCAACATCTTGAGATGTTCGGTTCAACATCTTGGCTTAAAATAAACCAACACCCGGCTTTGTCACTTGAACTCCTAAAACCTTCATTCATCACAATCTTGTCACTTAATCAACATCTGATTACAATAATTAAATCTCGGGCATTACACTTTTCAAATAATGTTTTTAGGTTTGGTAAAACGTTTGACGATATTACGATTCAAAACTATCTCCTTGGGATTTTCAAATGTTAGTTGGTTGTTTTATTTTAAAAATGGTGACAAGGTATTTTAAAATATATATATATATATATATATTTTGAATTATGGAGATTAAAAAAAATTCTAGTACGTTTTAAGAAAACGAGTAACAGACGCTTCAGTTGGTATTAGAACAAAGGTCCTGTAAAGAGTTGTGCCACCATCAGCGCTGGAAAGCTCAGTCGTCAAGCCTCAATTTGTAAGTCTTACATGCTTTATATGATTTATATTTTGTTACATACATGACTACATGAATTATATGTTTTTTTCACATGTTTAATAGCATTATGATGATATATGTTTTATATGCTCTAAAATTTTTATACGTGATATGATATGAAATAAGAAATTATTTGATTTCAACGCATGTTGGCTTCGTGGTGGAATTAGACTATGTTGATTTTTGGGTTTTAGTATTGACGTTCTACTTTTTGGGTCATAAGTTAATCGGTAATATTATGAATGTTTTTGGGACACGTAGATTTTCTAAGAAAATATTTATGATTCGTGGTTACTAGTTGAATTAATTTTTGGGAATTACTCATAAGTAATAGTGATTCGAAGATTGCGATTATCTTTGGAAATAAGAAAATGTATAAATTGAGATTTTAACTTTTGATGAAAAGTAAGATTGACTATAAGAGTTGATTTTTGGGTAAATAAGTTTAAAATTTTCGAAATTATGATATGGCAAACATGTAGAAGAAAATTAAGAACGCCAAAAACTTATGGGTTAATCATAGGATTTTTGAAAGTAAGGATCAAATGTGATGATTTTTTAGGAAATTAAGAATTAATTTTGCAATTGTTAAGGAATTTGGTGACTAGTTTTGCAATACGTGAGAATTTAATGTGTTAATTGATAAGAATTTTGTTGATTTGGGCTCAAAAGAATATTTAGAACCTTGAAATATCTTGGATTATAACGTTATAATGAATGTTAATCAAGGGTTTTTAAGGATGAATGAATATTAAGCTCGAAAATCTAAGAAATTGTAGAGGTGTTTTGGATTTTAAGATTGAAATATGATAAGTTGATGAATATTTTGGGTATAAAATAAGGAAAATAATATACGATAATTGCGGTCGTCCATCTTTTAATGTTGGGAATTGTAAGAAAAGTTGAAATTCGAGGTTATAATAGTAACAGCACTAAATGATTATGGGTCTTTTTAGGTTGCAATTCACAAATAAGGATTTAGAAAGAAAATTTAATTGGGATCAATGAGACGTAAGGAAATTTTAGAACTTAAGTTTTATCATAGTAGCGCAACGGAGGCTTGGATTTTGAGGATACTAGAACTGAATCTAAACTTTGAATTATCAAGGATAAGCGAATTTAGGGGACAAAATTCAATTTAAGGGAGGAAGACTGTAACGTCCCGAAAATTTAAAGGTCCACGCGAACCACATGCACGCAAATTATTAAATTTTCTTGTATTTTAAATAAATGTTTTAATTGCATGAATTAATTATGTTGTGCATATTTGCATGTTTAAAATATATTTTTCTACATGGTTGCAATAAAATGTATTTTTTAAAGGTTATTCGAGTTGTGATCGAGGAACGGAGACAGATGGCTGAAAATTAGAAAATATTTTTATTAAATAATTGTTTTTAATTATTTAAAATAATGGGTAATGTTTTTTCTTATTTTTGAAAATAACGAGTTTTGAGGTGATTTTATATGTCGGAACGTAATTTTTATCGATGTTGGATTTTCAACAAAAATATGAACTTATTGGCAACCCGGCTAATAAATTCAGAAACTTATTTCAACAAAATTATTTTTAATATTTTAATTAAGCACTAATGGGCCTAATTTACATACTTAGTGGGCCTAAGCCTTGTTAATGATTTAATTAAGTATTTAAAACTCAAAATCCCACCCTACATCATCAGAACGCCACGCCTCAATCCCCTACACACTTCAAACTCTTATTTCATCTCAATTACAAGGCACACACAATATTTTTGAAGGGTGAAGTTCGAAAATTGCAAGGGTTCAAGCCATCGTCTTCTTGTCGTCGTTATTCGTCATCAACGTATAATCGTGCATTTAAAATGTAAAGACACGTCATATTTCTTTCTTTCAAACATCTGTCACACCATAATATTTATTTGAACATGTTTTATAGAAAACAAGGCACACAACTTGATATTTTCGAAACTAGGCCTACATGTGTATTAAACTCTTGATTTGTGGTTCCAAATTCATGTTTTTATGTGTTTAAGGGGGCTTCCATGTTAGGATTATGATCAAGGATGTTTTTACGAAGCTTTAGGGTCCCAAAACTCAACAAAAAAGCTGCACATGAAAACAAACACAAGCTAGAATCACTTTTTTGTCATGGTGCTTGAGGGGATCGGTTGTAAGGGATTTGCTACTGGGCTTGGGTTTGGTTGGGACCAGGGCTTGGCTAGGGTCCGTGAAGGGTCAAGGAAAGAGTCCTAGACATGCTAGGACTTGAGTCAAGGGGCTGGGGAGGAGTCCTAGCATGCTAGGACTCCACCCGTGCACAGCAGCACATGCTGCGCTCTTGGGTGCAGCAGCGCGCAGATGGATAGAGGGCTCGGCCAGGGGCTTTGGGCTGGGCTGGGCTAGGTTAGGTCCTTAGGGTCCTAATAAGGGGCACAAGGGGCTGGTTCAAGGTCTAGTGTGGTGGTCCTAGCAACAGACGCGTAGGGTCCATTTTCATGTGGGTTTCTCGGCTGCTTCTTGTAGCTGTGTTGTGGCTTCGGTATTAGGAGCTGGGGTCATGTCCTATGCATTCTAAAGGTTCAAGAGGGTGCCTAGAGGGTCTAGTCATGAGTTGGTGCAGGGTGGCTTGATGAGGCTCGAGCCAAACACAAAAAACGTGAGGGAGAAGCTCTTGGCAGCAAGTTGTGTGTGAGGTTGCTGTCAAGGTTCAGTAGATCACTGCTTGGGTTCTAGGGCTGGGCTGGTCTATGCTTGGTCTGGGCATGGTCCAGGGAAGGTTAGGGTCATTAGAGGTCAAGTGGTTAAGGGCTGGAAGGGTCCTAGACTAGGTGGGAGTCCTTTTCTTCAAGGGAACACATGCAGACACACAGGCAGAAACGTGGGTCAAGTTTCAGGAGATTTTTGTGCGGGCTAGGACTAGTTCTTTGGGCTGGGCTTGCTCAGTAGGGTCCCTGGGTGGATTGGATTGGGTTTTGCTCGAGGTGGCTCGGGCGTGGTTTGAGTAAATTGGGAGATGGCTCGGGTTGTTCGCCAATGGGTCAATATTTCGAATTTAATAGGGAAAATTGAATCCATGAGTCCACGGGGGTGGCTCATGACTTGGAAGAGTAGAATAAATAATAAAAATGCTATGTTTAAAGTTTGGGATCAAAATAATGAGTTTTGGATTTATTACGGATTTAATCGCCGCGCAAAATATTAATTAAACAATTAATTGAAAAGCCTAGTTTAAGGTTCATCAAATTATGGAAAATTATATTTAAGCTCAAATAATTATTAAAAGTCTAAGTTTTTAATGTGGTAATTTTATATTAAGGTTTGAGTTAATTCGGGATTTATAACGCAGTAATATGTTTTATTTAAAGAATAATTGAAAAGTTCTCGGTTTAAGCTAAATAAAAATATGAGAAAATTAATTTAAGCTTAAATAATTATTTCAAACATGTTAGAGTAAATAAATTAAGAAAATGTCAAAAATGTGAAATTTTATGTCTAGGGGTAAAACGGTCATTTTACACCCCAAAATTAGTAAACGTCATGGCAGTGCCCTAAATGCTGTTTTATGTGCTAATATGATTATTTTCAATGGTTATGGATGTTTATGAAATTTTATATGTTAAAAGAATTATTTTAAATGTTTATGGAATTTTACATGTTTCGGAATTTTTATGTCAAAATGTTTATGATTTAACATGTCAAAATGTTATTTTAAAGGTTTATGATGTTAAAATGTTATTTTAAATGTTATAAATTTTTAATATGTTCAAATATTTATTTTAAACGATTATGAATTTTTATGATAAAACGATAACGTTAAAAGATATGTTGCATGCTTGTTTTAAAAGAAAAATGATATTAAATGCATAATTTTATAAAGTAATGAAGATATGAAACATTGGAGGGATGAATTAATTGTGACTATTGAGGATATGAGGATAAGAATGGGGATATCGTGAGGGAAAAGGCCATAGAGGGAGCCCATTTATGGGATAAGACCCAGAGGGAGCCCGACGATCGTATTTCCATTCGATGAGGATAGGCCAAGACTCATTCGACGAGAGAGTCGCTGATGTCCCCGCCGCCCAGTACTGTGGTTTCATGTAGATGGATCCATCGACTTTTGAAGATGAGGAAAGTCACAATTAACGATCTGAATTCAATAAAAAGAAAATATGCATATACTCATGATGAAAGAATTTATGTTATGAAATTAGGAAAATGAAAAATGTATATGCTCATGATAAAAGGATAAATGATAAAAATGAAAATGTTGAGGTTTATGTTTTGCATGTTCATATGAATATGTTTATGAGGATAAGAAAAGGTTTACGAAAATGTTTATGAAAATGTTTATGTTTAAAGTTGATGCATCATTATGATATGTTTTCATTCAAAGTTTATGTGGGGACCCGGACGCTAATCATCTTTGAGATTTAATTATCAATTAAGATAAACAGGGTCTAAAAATTTTTCTTTTTAAAATATAAGTGCGGAACGTAATTGAATTTAACTAATATACATCTCAGTATAAAAGTACAATAATATACAACAATTATTCAAACTAGTCTAAGGTTCAACTACTAGTTTCTAGTATTAAACCAAGTCTACATCCAAGTCCGGAATCACCACTCTAATCTCGATTTCTCATCATCCTCTTGACCCTGATCCTGCCCCACCTGTTATCATGCACACATACAAACAAGACAACAGCCGGATACTCCGGTGAGAATAAATCCCAGTATAAATAATGTATACATGCAGTTAACTGAATTAACATAAAAGCCTGAATTATATCTTATCACATGTAGCATAGTCAAACAACATGTATCAATACCAGTCTGTAAATAAAACATGAATCGTAATCTACGAAACATAAATAAATACGGATCTGTAAATCAAATTCTAGTCTCAATATCTAAGACTCGACTCATCTCTCATTCTAATCTAGGGATCCCGATGAATAAGAACGTAACAAGTCTCCCACCTACTACTACCAGTCGCAGTGGCGGTACGTTCTTATTTCTGGACTTTGGTCTAGCTGTATCGAATAATCTACAATAAGAACAATGTCTGTATCTTAAGCATATCGATACACCAAACGTCCAGTGCCTTGGCGTATCTACCAAGACTAAGCCTAGTCTGACAATGTGCAATGGGTCAGTGACTATACTGTCAAAATCTAACCCCTCTGTCAGTGACTCTCACTCAATAGCTCTCTGCTTTCTACTTCTAATTCAATAGAATAAACATAATCATTAAAACACAAAGGTATAAAAACAATACCATACAAGTATGTGGTTTAGGGAAACTCGAGGTAAATCTAACTCAAGTCGATCTCCCAATTAACATCAATTTATACCTTTCTCTTCTCGGTCTGATGAAGACGAAGGCTCGTATTCCAATCTGTCCATACCCAGTCTGGCAATGAAAATCGCATAAATACAATATCAGTGTATAAATTGATTCAAAACATGTTCTGATCAATACTCAAATCAAACACAATCTGATTAATGTCAATGACATAACAATACAATCTCAATCAATACTGAATCTGATCAACATCAATCAACTGATGTTTCGACGGCATAATACTACAGTCTTGATAACCCCGTCAATCTCAACATCACAGATATAATATCAGAAGTCATAATCAGTATCAGTACAATTCATAATCTGAATAATTACACAACTCTGATATAGAATCTCAACTAAATCAACTCTGAAATTCATAATAATTGTATAACCAGTCTATTCTTTAATCTGACTTCAATTATACAATGCCTACTGTAGCAGGAACATCATATCTGATTCATATTCAATTCTGACAATATCATAATTTCAAATCATGTCCAAATGTAACAAAACTTACGTCCAGTTGTAGCCTGCGTCGATAGGAACTCAGTACCGAAGTCGGATTTAAAATCGGACAGACGAATTTCTCACAAAAGGCGTAAGGATTTTCTATCACTTCCCCTGACCCTTTTTCTCGGTTTTCTTTCTTTCCTCCGAATGTTGAATCACCTTTGTATGTATATATATATATATATATATACACGTTGCACATGTAAGGGCAAGTGGCATCCTTTCGCTTTGCATGATTCGCGCATATGCGCGCCCAAGTGCCGCGCATATGCGCCGAGAGCTCTGTCCGCATATTTATCAGCTCGCGCATATGCGCGTCCTCTACTTGCGCATATGCGTGAGACCTACTGTCTCAGCATTTCAATACTCGTGCATATGCGCGCTTCATCTCGCGCATGTGCGCCAAAGTCTCTGGAGGTGTCGCGCAAATGCGCGCCTTATCTCGCGCTTGTGCGCCAATGTTTCTGGACGTGTCGCGCATATGCGCGCATTTCTTCGCGCATGTGTGTCATTGCTTCTGTAATCTTCGCGCATGTGCGCCGATACCTGTCGCGCATGTGCGCGGGGACTCTTCTTGTACTTCATGTCAAATCTTCTTTCGGTTCTCTCGGTCTGATCCGTTCCGTTTATAATCATCTTAATTAATAAATAAATCATTTCAAATTAATCTCAGATTACAGTAATAAAATCTCGGGCCTTACATTTCTCCCCCTCTTAGATCTTAGTTCGTCCTCGAACTCGTAAGTAATCAACTCTGATCTATCAGAAGAAACGTATAACGAGTTTAAATCAGAAACTCATCTTAATGAATTCATTCTGAAATCTCAATCTTATATTAGATTCTATCTCTCAAAATAGCTCTGACAAAATCAAACTCGCAATACTGGCTATGTAACATCCGTATAAACCAAACCACAGCCCATAACAAATCACTACCATCAGCTGTTATCAAATCTGTTTATCCTATTCAAGGATATATTAAATCTTCAGCCTCGAATACCAATCGTCACCATCCGACGTTGGCATATTAAGTCTGTCTGGTCTGAGCGATATTCATTCTTTTCTGAATTAGCTACCTTTTCTTTGTCATATCTCTGACCGTATCAGACCCTAACTCAGGTATCTCTGAGATATTATTCTTATATCAAAGAACTCTGCAGTACTCCCTGTACAATGTGTCATCTGTAACTATCTCATTGTCCATCTGGTAATCTGAATACTGATTTAATCTGTCTATATCAAAACTGTCTGTTCGAATTATCATACACTTTCTGTTACCTGAACGACTATTGAATCCATTTCTGTGCGCTTCTGACCCTATCTGTCATTTCAAATTCGAACTATGCAGCACAAGAAATCAGTTAATAATATAAACTAAAGAAAAATACCTACCTGGTATTCGGTTCTGATTATCGATATCAAATTCGGTTGTACAATTCTGAAATATTTGACGTCACAAGATAATCATTCTTATACAGTAAAAATCACATATCTGTCACTCGGATCGATGTTCTGCTCTGATTATCGAAATTAAGTTCTGAACATTCGGGTTAAATCTCTGAACTGCCGTAATTCTCGAATTCAGCTCTGATTCAGTTTAAATAATCTGTATATAATCTCAACGGTTCACAATGATCTGTATTAAATACTGCTGTAAAAATATAACAATACTCAGGCAGACACAAAATAACAATCGTATAAGATAATCTGCCAACTCAGACCAAAAATAAATTTCTGACATTTCTGAAATTTCTAATATTTCTGATCTATCTGCTATCGGTATCATTCTCAGTCACTGATTCTGATCTCAACTGTGTCAAAATAAATCGGTATACTAACTTCAGATATCGCATATTCTGAATACAATCTGTTTCAAGCGGAATTCATATCTGAATAATTTCTGTATACAATAATTACAGTTTTCAGAGTATTCAATACAATCTTCAGATATTCGATTCAGTCAATTAGATGCTGCAAGTATATCAAAATATCATAAATACAACCAGCATGAAATCAACAGAATATCTCTAAACATGCTGAAACATGCCATAGAGAAACACTAAATCAGATGTAACTCCTGGTTGGTACTCTTCTACTGATCTTTTAATTCTTTCACTTCATTCAGTGTCATTCTATACATTCAATATCATTCTGTGCTGAATTCTAAAACGACAACCAATACCTGGTATCGATTCAATTCTGAAATTCATCTTTCAAATACAAGGCAAATATGAAATCTTATCTGGGCAAATATCAGCCAACTCGTACATCACTGGCAAATCTGCCAATGCTAGGCTCGACTTCGGTACATCTACTGAATACGTAAGGATACCATCTGTTCCTTTCTGTAATAATCGAGTCATAGACAATACAGATATCAAAGGAATTCTAAATCTAGAATCCTTACCGTGAAATCTTTACTCATCAGCCATATCTGGTCTGAATTTTATACTCTCCTGAAAGGAATCTGTAATAGTTCTGTACTTGTCCAGCATATTAATATCAATAATACGGTCAAATCAGCAAACACAAGTACATCATAATCTAACTCAATCTTATTCTCATCTTACTGTAGTATACGGTATTTCACAGAAATCTCCAATATCAATCTTTCTTTCCCACAAAATAAGGGAATCAATACTACAGTAAATACAGACCCAACAGGTACAGCATATATCAATGCAACTCAGTCAAAGATAATCGTAGAAAATGCATTAGTATATATATCAATACATAAGACACATAATCGTAAAAGATCAGTACCTATTACTATATCATCAAGTGCGCCCTGGGTCTGTTCCTCGATCGCCACACCCAGATGATCCAGCTCTCTGAAATCTGCAGGAAACTCTCTGTGGACAGACTCTTGCAAAATGTCCAGACTGTCGACAGATATGGCAACTACCAGTCACTCCCTGGCATTGCTCCATGGGATGTCTTCCTCCGCACATTCTGCAGTAAACTCCAGTATAACTCGGGCTGGAACCACTGGAGCTAGACGAACCACTCAGTCCGCTACCTAACTTCTTGAATGGCTTCTTTCGAGCTTTCAGCAAATCTTGCTTTCCACTCGTGCTGCCGCGATCAAATCGGAGAGGGGATTGCTGTATCTGGGGTTGCATCGCACACACCCTTTTTAGTTGTCTAATCAGACTCGCCTCCGCTCTCTTCGCTCTACTCAAGGCATCGACAAAATGGTAAGGTCGCTGCATATTCATCAATGCAACTATCTCCGAGTTCAATCCTCTGATGAACTGATCCGCTACAGCTTCATCATTCCCAATTACATGAGGAGCAAAACGCAGTAGAGTAGAGAATTTAGCAACATATCCTTCAATATTCAGTTGACCTTGTCTCAAATTCTCAAACTCTGCTTTCTTGTCCTCCCGGTACGAAACTGAGAAAAATCTTCGATAAAATTCAGTTCTGAATATTTCCCACGAAATCACTGTACCTCTCTGTTCTAGCATTCTTTTACTTGTAATCCACCAACTCCTGGCAGTCTCTCGTAACTGGTGGAATATCAGTTTAATTCTCTGCTCATCTGAATAATCAAGTAAATCAAACAGTATTTCTATGTCATCAAACCAGTTCTCACAATCTTCAGACGTCTCGATACCACTCAGAATCGGCGGCTGAAATAACTGAAACTCTTCCAACTGTATTTCCATCTGAGTTTCTGATACATTTATCTGTTCAACCGAGGTACTGCCCCGTTCTGGAATTCTTCTAGGAGGTATATCTGATTACCAAAACCATTAGTAACCCAAATACTACAAGTCTGTTCCAATCTTTCTCTGATCATCTTACTGCTGATCAAGAATCAAATCTGATTCATACTCAATAATACATATTACCAATTCAAATCAGATAATTAGATAACATGTATTTTAAAGCAGTAAAGCATAATGTCATGCTAGCACACACCATGGAAGTCAACATTAAAATAAATCTCTTGCTAGCAATCACATGCAAGGAAAGAAAACTCAATCTACCTCGCTCATTCTCTTCTATCTCAGTCTAAAGGATCTATTGCTCTGATACCACCTGTTGTGGAGACCCGGACGCTAATCATCTTCTTAATCATCTTTGGGATTTAATTATCAATTAAGATAAACAGGGTCTAAAAATTTTTCTTTTTAAAATATAAGTGCGGAACGTAATGGAATTTAACTAATATACATCTCAGTATAAAAGTACAATAATGTACAAAAATTATTCAAACTAGTCTAAGGTTCAACTACTAGTTTCTAGTATTAAACCAAGTCTACATCCAAGTTCGGAATCACCACTCTAATCTCGATTTCTCATCATCCTCTTGACCCTGATCCTGCCCCACCTGTTATCATGCACACATACAAACAAGACAACAGCCGGATACTCCGGTGAGAATAAATCCCAGTATAAATAATGTATACATGCAGTTAACTGAATTAACAGAAAAGCCTGAATTATATCTTATCACATGTAGCATAGTCAAACAACATGTATCAATACCAGTCTGTAAATAAAACATGAATCGTAATCTACGAAACATAAATCAATACGGATCTGTAAATCAAATTCTAGTCTCAATATCTAAGACTCGACTCATCTCTCATTCTAATCTAGGGATCCCGATGAATAAGAACGTAACAAGTCTCCCACCTACTACTACCAGTCGCAGTGGCGGTACGTTCTTATTTCTGGACTTTGGTCTAGCTGTATCGAATAATCTACAATAAGAACAATGTCTGTATCTTAAGCATATCGATACACCAAACGTCCAGTGCCTTGGCGTATCTACCAAGACTAAGCCTAGTCTGACAATGTGCAATGGGTCAGTGACTATACTGTCAAAATCTAACCCCTCTGTCAGTGACTCTCACTCAATAGCTCTCTGCTTTCTACTTCTAATTCAATAGAATAAACATAATCATTAAAACACAAAGGTATAAAAACAATACCATACAAGTATGTGGTTTAGGGAAACTCGAGGTAAATCTAACTCAAGTCGATCTCCCAATTAACATCAATTTATACCTTTCTCTTCTCGGTCTGATGAAGACGAAGGCTCGTATTCCAATCTGTCCATACCCAGTCTGGCAATGAAAATCGCATAAATACAATATCAGTGTATAAATTGATTCAAAACATGTTCTGATCAATACTCAAATCAAACACAATCTGATTAATGTCAATGACATAACAATACAATCTCAATCAATACTGAATCTGATCAACATCAATCAACTGATGTTTCGACGGCATAATACTACAGTCTTGATAACCCCGTCAATCTCAACATCACAGATATAATATCAGAAGTCATAATCAGTATCAGTACAATTCATAATCTGAATAATTACACAACTCTGATATAGAATCTCAACTAAATCAACTCTGAAATTCATAATAATTGTATAACCAGTCTATTCTTTAATCTGACTTCAATTATACAATGCCTACTGTAGCAGGAACATCATATCTGATTCATATTCAATTCTGACAATATCATAATTTCAAATCATGTCCAAATGTAACAAAACTTACGTCCAGTTGTAGCCTGCGTCGATAGGAACTCAGTACCGAAGTCGGATTTAAAATCGGACAGACGAATTTCTCACAAAAGGCGTAAGGATTTTCTATCATTTCCCCTGACCCTTTTTCTCGGTTTTCTTTCTTTCCTCCGAATGTTGAATCACCTTTGTATGTATATATATATATATATATACACGTTGCACATGTAAGGGCAAGTGGCATCCTTTCGCTTTGCATGATTCGCGCATATGCGCGCCCAAGTGCCGCGCATATGCGCCGAGAGCTCTGTCCGCATATTTATCAGCTCGCGCATATGCGCGTCCTCTACTTGCGCATATGCGTGAGACCTACTGTCTCAGCATTTCAATACTCGTGCATATGCGCGCTTCATCTCGCGCATGTGCGCCAAAGTCTGTGGAGGTGTCGCGCAAATGCGCGCCTTATCTCGCGCATGTGCGCCAATGTTTCTGGACGTGTCGCGCATATGCGCGCATTTCTTCGCGCATGTGTGTCATTGCTTCTGTAATCTTCGCGCATGTGCGCCGATACCTGTCGCGCATGTGCGCGGGGACTCTTCTTGTACTTCATGTCAAATCTTCTTTCGGTTCTCCCGGTCTGATCCGTTCCGTTTATAATCATCTTAATTAATAAATAAATCATTTCAAATTAATCTCAGATTACAGTAATAAAATCTCGGGCCTTACATTTCTCCCCCTCTTAGATCTGAGTTCGTCCTCGAACTCGTAAGTAATCAACTCAGATCTATCAGAAGAAACGTATAACGAGTTTAAATCAGAAACTCATCTTAATGAATTCATTCTGAAATCTCAATCTTATATTAGATTCTATCTCTCAAAATAGCTCTGACAAAATCAATCTCGCAATACTGGCTATGTAACATCCGTATATACCAAACCACAGCCCATAACAAATCACTACCATCAGCTGTTATCAAATATGTTTATCCTATTCAAGGATATATTAAATCTTCAGCCTCGAATACCAATCGTCACCATCCGACGTTGGCATATTAAGTCTGTCTGGTCTGAGCGATCTTCATTCTTTTCTGAATTAGCTACCATTTCTTTGTCATATCTCTGACCGTATCAGACCCTAACTCAGGTATCTCTGAGATATTATTCTTATATCAAAGAACTCTGCAGTACTCCCTGTACAATGTGTCATCTGTAACTATCTCATTGTCCATCTGGTAATCTGAATACTGATTTAATCTGTCTATATCAAAACTGTCTGTTCGAATTATCATACACTTTCTGTTACCTGAACGACTATTGAATCCATTTCTGTGCGCTTCTGACCCTATCTGTCATTTCAAATTCGAACTATGCAGCACAAGAAATTAGTTAATAATATAAACTAAAGAAAAATACCTACCTGGTATTCGGTTCTGATTATCGATATCAAATTCGGTTGTACAATTCTGAAATATTTGACGTCACAAGATAATCATTCTTATACAGTAAAAATCACATATTTGTCACTCGGATCGATGTTCTGCTCTGATTATCGAAATTAAGTTCTGAACATTCGGGTTAAATCTCTGAACTGCCGTAATTCTCGAATTCAGCTCTGATTCATTTTAAATAATCTGTATATAATCTCAACGGTTCACAATGATCTGTATTAAATACTGCTGTAAAAATATAACAATACTCAGGCAGACACAAAATAACAATCGTATAAGATAATCTGCCAACTCAGACCAAAAGTAAATTTCTGACATTTCTGAAATTTCTAATATTTCTGATCTATCTGCTATCGGTATCATTCTCAGTCACTGATTCTGATCTCAACTGTGTCAAAATAAATCGGTATACTAACTTCAGATATCGCATATTCTGAATACAATCTGTTTCAAGCGGAATTCATATCTGAATAATTTCTGTATACAATAATTACAGTTTTCAGAGTATTCAATACAATCTTCAGATATTCGATTCAGTCAATTAGATGCTGCAAGTATATCAAAATATCATAAATACAACCAGCATGAAATCAACAGAATATCTCTAAACATGCTGAATTTTTAGACTCACTAGACTTGATCGATGCAGGTGAGGACGAGTACGAAGGGGTGAGAGGTAGGGACCAGTGAGTTGGCTCGGACTGTGCAGAGGCCTTACCCGTGGACTGCTAAAGTTTCAAGAATTTTATGCATGTTCAATTCATTCACTCTGATTTTAACGAAATTACTTTATGTGGTTTTAAACAAGTACTTGTTTCAAGCTCGTTTACATTTCAAATATTTAGTCATGCATTTTATTTACTACTGTTTTTTGAGAGAATATTAATAATTTAAGAGAATTTTTATTTTTCCGCAAATTTTAAGTAGATTTAAATACGGTACGTTACAGGGAGCCTGTTTACGGGACAAGGCCCAAGAGAAATCCTGATGATCATATTTCCATGGCGGTGCTTAGTGCCCGTCCCCATGCGCTATGGTTAGCTAAGACTGATCAGTTGATCAGAGGATAAAAGGCTTGTCACTTCCAAGGATCAAACTTCACCCAAAATGATAAATGATGCAAAGCTTTACGATTTTATGATTTACGATATATGATTTATTTATGCTTAAAATTATTTTGAAAAAAAGTATGATTTTAATGCATGTGTTGATATATGTATTTTTTGCTATTCATGTTTAGAACGTACTGAGTCATTAGACTCACTAGGTTTGAATGCTGCAAGTGATGATATTGAGGGAGGCGCAGACGCTTGAGTGGATCGAGTACATCAGTACGCTCACGAGGGGCATTTGATTGATAGCAAAGTTTAAAGGATTTTTTTGTTAAGGATTTTATTAGAGATTTTATGCTCTATTCTGAAGTTAATTTTGATCATGTTAAAGATAAAAGTTGAAATTTGGTAATATGCCGATATTAGGGATTTTATGCACTTGAGATTTAAATTGTTACATTATTTTGATTTATATAAATGCTAAGTTATTTTTAAGTGTTGGATTCGAAATTAATGAATTAAAAAAAATAAGAAGAATTTCAAAAAAAAATAAGGGTCGTTTCAGTATGTATCAAAGCCAGGTTTTCCTAAGTGGACTGTATACTGCAACTTTGAGAATTTCAAGAAGTCACACCTGAAGCATGTGAGTTTTTACTGCTTTAAATTTTTATATGTTGAAATCTTAATGCTTTCATGATGCATGACATAGAGGTTAGGTGCATCATATTTTTAAATTAAATACATGTTTGTTACGTGGTTTGGACGGTGTGTAAAGTTATGCCCTCGAGTCGTGAGGAGAATTTGGTTTTGTTCATCTCGAGTTTTGCACTATCTAAAATTAAGTTGAGGTGAATTGAACTTGGTGATTTAGAACTACATGTTTCCACTTTACACTGTGTAGGAAGGCGATTTCGAACTTGATGGCTATGGGTTAAATTTTAAGAATCGTGAACTTAGAGACTTAATTAGAATAATTCGAGGGACTTAATTGCAAATTTTTGGAAATATTGAGGGTGATTTTGCTATAATTCAAAAAATCTAAAGGGCTTAATGTAAGAGTTTGAAAACTTGGATGGCTAAAATGCGAAATTTTTTGGGCTAAATTGGAGAATTCAAGAATTTTTGGTTCTTAGTTGCAAATTATAGGAAAACTATGGGGTCATTTTAGCAATTTTCGAAATCTATGGGAGCCGTTTTGGATTAAATTCGAAAGTTTGAGGAGCTAGGAATGCGAGAAGTGAGGCTAATCTAATAATCCAAGAGCTTTGGGATTTAGGTTGCAATTTACTGAAAAATAAAAGGGTCTATTTGATTGTAGTCAGCAAGTAAATTACAAATTAAGGGTTACATAAAGAATTGCGATTGAGGAGATTAGAAAGATATGAAAGTATAAGGATGTCCTATGAGGAAAGAGAAATATGGGTAATAGCAATTTCGAGGAGAAATTATAATTCATCACACTGATAATTTTTTGGTATCATAGGGGATTATAGAGAATTACGATTGTATTACAGGTGTTATAAGCTTATGACGTAAAGGAAAAAGGATATAAATATTGGAAATAAAATTTAATCGACAATATTATTATTTTAGATTTTATGTTAAGATACAAAATACCTATGGGATCAATGGTTGCTATGATATCAAAAATGTTGGGAGTTTTGTCCTATAAGATTCCAGAATTTAAATGTGATAATTTAGGGGACAAATGACGAATGGGTTATTAAAGTCACTAGGTTTTGTCCTCAATGGTTGCTATTCATGTTTAGAACGTGCTGAATTATTAAACTCACTAGGTTTGAATGCTGCAGGTGATGATATTGAGGGAGGCGTTGATGTTTGAGTGGATCGAGAATAGCAGTACACTCACGAGGGATATTTATTTCTGCACTAGATTGATAGACAAAGTTTAAAGGATTTTTTTGTGAAGGATTTTAGTATAGATTTTATGCTTTATTTTGAAGTTAATTTTGATTATGTTAAAGGTAGAAGTTGAAGTTTGGTAATTAACAATTTTAGGGATTTTGTGCACTTGAGATTTAAATTGTTAAATTATTTTGATTTATGGAAATGATAAGTTATTTTTAAGTGTTGGTTTCAAAATTAATGAATATAAAAAAAAATTAATAGAATTTCAAAGAAAAAAAAAACAAGGGTCGTGTCAAGTATGATCATAATGTCCCAAAATTGAAAGATACATGATTAAGACTCAAGTTTAGCAGCTAAGAATAACAAAATTGCAAACAAACAAATATACATGATTAAAAACACAATTTCGTTTTTTGAAAAAATTAGCTAATAGGTAGGAAATTTGATTATTTTTGGTTAAACTTATTTTTCATCGAATCACACGGAAAATTTTCACCGTGAACATTCCACACCTGAGGTTTGAACATATTTATTTGAGCTTCATGTCAATTCGATACAATATAAAATATATACAGCAAACAGAACGACAAACAAACAAACGGCAAAAACCAAAACGGGATTGTGATAACCAGAAACATAAACAATATCAATCATTCAAATTTCATTTTGGTTTTAAAAAGGAAAGAAACCAAATCTAGGAACTTACTGAATCCATTATCCACAAGGTAATTAAACGTGTGTCCATCACAATTGTAGGTGAATTTGTTATTCGAAGCAGGCAGCTTCTGCAGGCATTGAGAGGCAAGTTGGTAAAATTCCCCGTGAATTCCGTGTACTCCGCTAAAATCACCGTGTCCCTCGCCACGAAGCTGTTGATCAACGACTGCTGCCCCATCATGCATGAACGTCAAAATCTTTTTCTGAATCAATGAAAAAAACCCATCTTCCGAAATCAAAGTAGGAAAAAAGATAAGATCCAAGATTGAGAAGGGGAAATGGGTTTGTGTTGATGGAAGAATGGATGGGAGAAAATAGAGGAAGTGTTTGGTGAACTAGAATAGCATGCATGCAGCCTCCCATTTGATTTTCCTTCAAATATACACTTTTTCGGTAGTCTATGTCATAATTTATGTTAATAATTAACATGTTTGAGTACCTTTTTTTCGTATTTTTTCGTACTTAATAAGATGTAGTGTAAGTTTAAATTTTTTTAAAAAAATGTAATTTGACAATAAATTTTTTTTTGAACCTTGTATTATTCTAATCTATACATATATATTGTTTAGTGTTTTTACATTTGCGTCCTAAATAATGAACGTCAAACTATTTCGGATTTTAACAAGAGATAATTCCTTTTTATAAATATCTATAAACAGTCTTCAATTATCTGAATTGTTCATAATTGAAGACCATGTTCTTTTTCTAATTTGAACTTGTTTTGTAGAAAAAAACATTCGTTCAGATCAACAACTCCGGGGGCCGTCTTCTCTTGATTCCAATAAAAATATTGGCGAAGTCTTTCTTTGATTTCCCATGCCCGAGAGATGCTTTGATTCACCAATTAAATTTGCCCAAGTCTCGCTTTTGATTTTCCATGGCCGAGACATGTTTTGATTTCCCATGGCCGAGGCATGTATTGATTTACCAATAAAAATTGCCCAAGTCTTGCTTTTGATTTTTTTTTTCCTCCGAATTTTTATTTTTATATTTAAAAACAAAATCAAAGTGGCCGAATTGTATTGTCGAGGGAGGACAATAATAGGGAGAAAAAATATAGCACCATAATATAATACGTATATTTGTAATTATAAGTTTTATGTAATTAAGTAGAATTTTGTAAGGAATCAAAAAGGATGGCAATTTCCTCACGAGTTTGGGGGCCATCGAGGAAAACTCAAAACGAGGACGGAGATTCCCCATTTTTTCGAGTTCGGGGATTTTTTAGAATCTCTGAAATAGTTCGAGGTGGATATGAGGATACTATCCACATCCCCGATTCCGCACCAAAAAAAATTAATAATAATAATATTTCTTAAAATATTAATAATATAATTATTATCAATATTGATATTAATATTATAATTAATAATAATATATAATAATAAGTTTGGTTCAGGACGCTACCGTCCTGCCTCATTAAAATTTTTGTAACGGAGATAGGGATTTGATCACTGTGGTTTCAGGTCGGGGACCGAAAAAGCGGAGATCGGAGTGGATATTAGGGTTTGGATGGAATTCCGAGATGGAGATGGTGATGACAAACTCGGCTTCGCCCTATCCCATTATCATCCCTAAGACTCTAAAGTTAGAATCCTTATAAGGTTCTAACTTGAGCGATTTTTCACCTTGTCAAAAATCTACACTAAGTTTTATTATTTAACTAGGACTCTTACTAGTTAAATTTGTATTATAATTTTTCAATTTATTAATTAAATAATCCATGATTAAGACATATTCCCAATAGTGATTTCAATCCTATTTTCAAACTAGAATTTTACGTAGTATCAAACTACTTGATTGATATTTCAATAGCATATTCTAAATTTATTGATTAAATAATTGTGACTTCATTATAATCTTGACTGACGATCAGATAATGCCAATATAACAAGGGTACAAATCTCGTTATTATAATAAAAACCAAAAAATTTTCACTAAATCTTTTTTGTATTTGTCTATTTTGGATCACTAAATTACGCAGTTGCACTCTCCTATCAAAATTAGCAATCATGCAAACTTTCACAACTTCCAAATATTGTGATCCACTTGTAAACTATTTATAAGCTATCTGTTTGATCTACATTGAATTACAGTGGACAAATTTAACTCCTTGAATTCAACTATCTCAACGAAAACACATAATTCAATACTTATATAACCCTTAATGATTCAGGGATACAGCTAGTCATTGATTCAGAACAAAAGTTTTCCTTATTCGGATTTACCCTAATTTGTCTCATTCTTTTTGTCAACTTCTTGATTAAGAATGTAAGAACTTAAGTCTGATTACACCTATCAGATCAGGCTAAGAGCATCTAGTAGCATCGCCCCATGATCCCCTTATAACATTGATAATGCCTGCAAGAATCAGCAAGTTATGGTTATCGTATAGTACGGTTCTTGGAACACATAAATATCAATCGAATCTTCAACCATTGGTACATCGATAGTAGTAAATAGATTAAATAACGATGTGATGTATCTTTGAGTAATCATAGTAGCATCATATGTGCAACTAAGGAAGAACATTTCCATAATGTATATGTGTTACAAAGGATATCCACACACCCATAAGTGAGCGGCGAATCCCCGACTACAATACATCGGCTCCTACCACTACAAGAAATTCCACATTCAACCACACTCAAAAGACAACGGTTTTATCAGAAACCGTTGTCTTTTTCCTTTTAACAATGGTTTTAACGAAAACCATTATCTTTGTGTATTTTTTCCTTGTCAAAGACAACATTTTTTTAAAACCGTTGTCTTTTATGAGTCAACGACAAAGGTTTTAGTAAACCATTGTCTATGGGCGTGTTTTTTGAGTAGCTAAGACAACGGTTTTGAAAACCGTTGTCTATGAGCGCATTTTTATGTCGCTAAGACAACGGTTTTATAAAGCGTCGTCTGTTAATTAAACCGTTTTATGTTTCTCTTTGTTCAACAACGCACCTACGACAATATTTTTAATAAAACCGTCTTTAAATTTAGCGACGATTTTGCTTAAACCATCGCTAAATTTAGCGACGATTTAATCAAAACTGTTGCATGTTTTAAATTAGCGACGATATAGCGACGGTTTAAGCAAAAACTGACGCTAAATTTATTTCAACCGTCGAATTTTTTAAATTAGCGACGGATTTTGGTTGAACTGTCGCTATTAGTGACGATTTGCTCATAACCGTCGCCAATAGCGACGGTTTAATAAACAACTTTCGCTAATAACAACAGTTTAGGATTAACTGTCGCTAATGGCGACGATTTAAACAACATCCGACGCTAATAGCGACGGTTTCACCAAAATCCGTCGCAATTTGTCTATAAATATACTCATTTTTAGTCAATTTTCATCCACACTTCTTCACAACACTTAAAAATTTTCTCTCTTATATGATTTTAGTAGTTTTTCGCTTCAATTTTTGTAAAGTTTTAAGTGTTATTTAATATCATGAATATTGTTAGCATTGTCATATTGTAATTTTTTTTAGATTTATTAAATTATAAAAACAATTTTTTTATTCTCCTGAAAATATTAGTGACGGATTAAGTTTGTACTTAGCGACTGATTTTAAAACTGTCGCTAATTTTAGCGACCGTCGCTAATTAGGGACGGTTTCTATGACAACGCTAACCACAGGGTCTTTAACAACAGTTTTACAAAACCTACGACAACGGTTTTTCAACGTCGTCTTTAGACGTCTACGACAAGGGTTTTTCACCTTCTTTTAGGTGGCTGAATCGACTTGGAATGAATTTAGAATATACAATACACTTTTTAATTCATTTCATAATCTACGTTGCGAGATAGACCTAATGATACTATAATATATCCAAGAGCTTTATGTATGCAGCTTCCATGGGTATATAGATTAAATAAATATCATCATTGGATAAAACATTAAAATATTATTAAAATAAAGAATATTTTTACACAAAATTCAATAAATCCCAACCCACAAGTTGGCTCACTATACGCCTACTCTAACAGTCTCTCACTTTCCTAATAACCAACTACCCATATATCTCAAATTCATTACTTCACGATGCTTTTCAAACAATGTTCTTGACAAGGAATTCGTAATTGAATCAACAACGCTATCTGAAGAGACGACTCTTTCTACTAACATATCTACTCCTCCCACAATCTGTAAGGACCGTGTATCGTATTATAGTAAATCTTATGGTTATTATCGATAACTCATGAAATTATCATGTAATTACGTATATGATGTATATAATGACAATGAAAATGAGAAAATAGATGGTGATTAAGAAAGATTGTATTAGAAATTGAATTGTGTTTGAAAAGTATGCTAAACCACGACAAAAAAGTAACACATGTTACAGTTTTTAACATAATTAAATGAGTATTAGTCCAAATGACTGCAGACCAATTTAATTGGGAATATAATACCTAGTACTAAAACTTTCATGCTTTGAGATGTATCAAAATCCAATTGGAAATAGAAGCAAAAGCATCCCGAAGTGTATCGTGTGCATTGCAGTTTCTGCACTGACACATTGTAGGAGAATGAGCATATCTCTCGCATCCGATATCCAAATCGAGTGGGATTAGTGGAAAATGAAATCCAAAACATAGATCTACAACTTTTATGTTTACCACCTTTTCTAATTCAGAACCTAAAATAGCGTTTTGGACATAACAAGATGCGCACACGTGAAGGCCCGCGCGCGCGGGCATAATATATGCCCGAGTTTCGGCACGCACATGCGCGCATCGCCCTGTTGCACACGATTTAAGAATGATAAGGATGAGTTTTTCCAACAGAAGTCTCTTCCTTCCCTTTGAAGTTTCGAGAGGAAAGATGGAAACCAAGGTTCTATTGTCCGAATCTATATTGAAGCATTGCCCAAACTTGAAAAAAATTATATATTCAGAATCCTCGTATCGAGAGCTTTCATTTGAGGTAAGATTCTTCTAGTTTCAGCACCTTTATTTACTGAAGTGTTGTAATAGAATGTATTTGAATTCGAGATCCTTATATGCGATAGAATAATCGACAAGAAACTCGTATTTGAAGTCGGAATTGAATTATGATTAGACATGAATTTTCAGAGTTTCAAAAGATATTTGAAACTTATATTGTTGAATTTGAATGAAATTATTGATTGAAATGAATGTGTTATTAATGTATATAGATTATTATATTGATATCTTCAAGCTACATCAACTGAAAACGAAGAATTGAGGTATGTTGCGACCAGATAACATACGACAGGTATCTGTATCATATAATATATGTTTGATTGATATGATTGAGAATATATGTCAATATGCCTTATTTGTTGAGTTGATAAGGCATACATGACATACAAGTTGAGTTATGATCCTTGGATACCTGGATATGATTGGATTTGATTCTGGGGTTTGTGAACACGATGCTATGTTTGGCATTACGTGGCCCTTAAATCATAGTCATTTGTGGCCCCAATGATTGATTGAGATTTGGGATTTGATGGCGCTTTGTCGACGCTATCATATGAGTATCGCTGATTGAGGTCGGTGTGCCAGCTCGAGCATTGATTTGATAGCGATTCGATTGATTCTGATATATGATCAGTGGATGAGCATTTGAACTGATACCTCCACGACATACATGCATTGCATATCATATATCATTGTTTAGATACTTGTGGTATATATTGTGATTGTTTCATACTGAGCTTTGCTCACCCCAGAGAGGGTTGTTTTTGTCTTTGTATGCGGACAATGACAGGTACTCCAGGATATCAGGAGACCGGAGAGGGTGCTTTTGGAGGGAATCAGCGTTTGAGCTGAGGTTTAGTGGTCCATCCTAGTATATATGTATATGTATCTATATATCGGGGCATGTCCCGAGGATATGATTGTTTGTCTGTATTTGAGTTTGATTATGTGTGGGCATATTTTATGATGTGAGATGAAATACAATTTTTAGTATTCAAATAAGATGTTTTGGGATCATTGTAAAGAAAATTTAAACTCATTTTCCGCTGTAATTAATTAACCCTAACCAAGTGACATTGTAATAACGAATAGAAGGGTCCCACACTGCATGGTATCAGAGCATAGCTGGGAATTCTTGATTGAGTCTTGTGTACACGTAATAGGCACAAATGAATTGTGCGCTTGTGTTTGTTTTATCTGTATTGCTTGCTCCTACTTGATTTAGTTTGAGTAAGTAGTTGATGACATTAATGATATGAGATGATGATGATGTGAAATTGATATTTGTTTGTGATATTCATACTATATTTTGTAGATGGATCCCACAAATGAAACTGCGAGTAGCAGTACTGAGAGGATAGTTGGACAATCCGAAGGAATGTCCATGGGCTTGGTGATGGCTCGATTCCAGGATTTGTAACCACCGAGGTTCTTTGGGACCGAGAGTGCAGAAATGGCAGAGGCTTGGTTGAAAGATATCGAGCACTTGTTTAATATTGTTGAATATTCTAAGACTCGGCGAATGAAACTTGCCCTTTATCAACTAAAGGGCCGAGCAAAATCTTGGCGGAAAGCCACTGAGATTGGATTTAAAGAGGCCGGGATTGAAGTCACATGGGATGTCTTCAAGGACAAATTTTTGGAGCAGTATTCTCCTCCTTCTTACTATACTGCCCAAGAGAATGAATTGAATAGTCTGCAGCAAGGAACGATGACTGTTGCAAAATATGCTTCGAAATTTTCTACGTTGTTGAAATATGAACCTCACGTAGCGGCAAATGCAAAAGCGAAATATAACAGGTTTGTGAATGGATTACATCCTGCTATATATACTTTTGTCATTTCAGATTTACCTACGAGCTACCCAGAGGCAGTTGAATGAGCAAAGGCAGCCGAAGCTGGACTAAGGCGAGGAGGTCCTTAGTACACTCCTTCACCTCAAGTGTCAGCTCAGCAACCTACTTTGCATCCAAGAGGTAAGAAGTTCAAGAAGACTGGTTCTGCTTCTTCATCTTCTTAAAGTTCCAGTGGATCCTAGAGAGGGAGTCCCGTTATTGCTCTTTATTGTAGCCATTTTGGAGGCAAACATACTATCGATCAATGTCGAGGTATGTTTTGTACTTGTTATCAGTGTGGACAGGAAGGCCATTTCTCTCGTGTATTTCTGAATAGGGGTACGACTTCTTCTCAACCCCAGCCAGGATTTAGAGGTGGCCTCAGTATGATGAGACCAACTGTTCCTGTTCCTTCTTTTCAGCAATCGAGTGTTCCATGATATCGAGGACCTGGTAGCCAGACTGTCCAAGGCCCTCCTCAAGTTCGAGTGCAAGCTATGAGCGAGGATCAAGCGAAAGAAGCTCCTGGGGTTTTGATTGCAGGTATTTGCATGCTTTTCGATTATCCTGCATGTGTTTTATTTGATACGGGAACATCTCACTCTTTCATATCTCATGCATATATTGCATCTCATGGTATTGAGTGTACCCCATTGTATGATACATTATCGATAGCCACGCCAACAGGAAAGATTATTTTGTCTGAAAAAATTGTGCATAATTGTGTATTGATATACGAGGATAATGTGATTTTCTGGAATTTGATTGTCCTCCCAATGCACGACTTTGATTTTATTGTTGGCATGGATATGTTGACAGAAAATTGAGTTACTGTTGATTTTTTCATGGAGTGGTTCGATTTCGACCTGTTACTGGACCCAAGTTGAATTTTTATGGCATGGGTTTCCAAGCCAAAAATTCCATTGGTATCTTCTTTAGAAATGTCTCGAATTTTGACTAGCGGAGATGATAGTTATCTTATCTACGCTATTGATGTCTCCAAAAAAGAGCCTTCTTTATCTGATATTCCTATTGCGAAAGAGTTTCCGGATGTACTTCCCGATGAGATTCCTGATTTTCAACCTCATCGAGAAGTTGAATTTAATATTGATTTTGTACCGGGAACTGCACCTATTTCGAAAGCTCCTTATCGCATGGCACCATTGGAATTGAAGGAATTGAAAGAACAATTACAGGATCTTCTCGATAAGGGATATATTCGACCGAGTGTATCACCTTGGGGAGCTCCAGTTTTAATTGTTCTAAAGAAAGACGGTACTATGCAAATGTGTATCGATTATAGGTAACTGAATCGGGCTACTGTGAAGAATAAATACCCACTTCCTCGTATTGATGACTTATTTGATCAGCTTCATGGTACTTCTGTTTACTCAAAGATTGATATTCGTTCTGGTTATCATCAAGTACGAGTTCGAGAAGAAGATGTGCCTAAGACTGCTTTTCGTACAAAGTATGGCCCACTATGAGTTCTTGGTTATGCCTTTCGGTCTCACAAATGCTCCCGCTGTTTTTATGGATCTAATGAATCGTGCCTTTAGAGATTTTCTTGACCGGTTCTTTATTGTGTTTAGTGATGATATTCTTGTATATTCGAGATAGAAAAAGGAGCATGCTGAACGTCTGAGACTGGTACTACAAACTCTTCGCAATGGACATTTATATGCTAAATTGTCCAAATGTGAATTCTGGATGGATAAAGTAGTATTTTTAGGCCATGTAATTTCGAGACATGGCATATCTGTTGATCCTGCTTAGGTCGAAGCTGTATTGAATTGGGCGAGACCTATGAATGTTCCTAAGATCCGTAGCTTAATGGGTTTAGCGGGTTATTATTGTCGCTTTATTGAAGGATTTTCGAAAATAGCTAAACCTATTACGCAACTGACACAGAAGAATCAGCGATTCATTTGGTTAGATGAATGTGAAGCTAGTTTTCTTGAATTGAAGACGAGATTAACCACATCACCTATGCTTACTATTCTCTCAGGTACCTGAGGATTTGTAGTGTGTACAGATGAATCTGGTAATGGTTTGGGCTGTGTTCTAATGCAACATGGCAAGATGGTTGTTTATGCGTCTCGTCAGTTAAAATATAATGAAACGTGTTATCCTGTTCATGATCTTGAATTGGCCTCCATTGTATTTTCTTTGAAGATTTGGCGCCATTATTTGTACGGAGAAAAGTTTGTTATCTATTCGGACCATAAGAGTCTGAAGTATCTCTTTTCTCAATCTGATTTGAATATGAGGCAACGCAGGTGGATGGATCTCTTGAAGGATTTTGATTGTGAGATTCAGTATCACCCGGGATCGGTGAAAGTTACTGTGGATACCCTTAGTCGTAAAGTTTATGATTCTGTTTTAGCTTCTGTCAATGTCGCCAAAGTACACGACAATATATATACTTCTGGTTGGACTTTTCACTCGAATTGGAATTCTATCACTGTCTCAGCATTAAAAATTGAGCCGAATTTGATATCTAAAATACAAAAGGTCCAACGAAGTGATGCTCAGATCCAGAAGTCGAAAGAACTTGTATCTGCAAGACATCATTCTGGATTTCATATTTTTTCTGATGGTTCTTTACGACTTAATGGTCGACTCATAGTTCCTGATAATTCTGATTTGAAATCCGACCTTCTTCGTGAAGCACATTGTAGCAAATACAATACTCACCCTGGAGATCGAAAAATGTATTTGACATTGAGACCTCAATTCTTGTGGAGACGTATGAAGAAGAACATTGCTGAATTTATTTCAAAATGTCTTGTCTGACAGCAAGTGAAAGCCGAGAGAATGAAACCTGGAGGATTACTCCATAGTCTTTAAATACCGAAACGGAATTGGGAAATATTGCTATGGACTTTGTGGCTCATTTACCTCGTTCGCCTATGGGCTGCGATGCTATCTGGGTTATTATTGATCGACTTTCGAAATCTGAAAATTTTATTCCGTATGAGCGAACTTATCCTTATAAGAGAATGAACCGTTTATACATCGAGAATATTGTGAGAGTACGCGGTGTTCCAGTCTCAATTGTATCTGATCGTGATCATAGATTTGCTTCTAAATTCTGTGGTATTTTCCAAGAAGCGATGGGTACGTGTTTGGCTATGACTACTGATTATCATCCTCAAACTAATGGCCATACTGAGCATACAATTCAAATGTTAGAAGATATGTTACGTGCGATTGTGATGGATTACAGAATGTGATGGCAAGATATCTTACCATTAGTGGAATTTTCTTACAATAATAGCTTTAAAACGAGTATTAGTATGGCACCGTTTGAAGCCCTATACGGGAGACGATGTAGATCACCGTTATTCTGTGATGAAATTTGTGAAAGACAATTGACCGGACCTGAAATGATACAGGAAATGAATGATAAAGTTCAATTTATTTGACGATGAATGAAAGCTTCTCAGGATCGTCTAACGAGTTATGCGAATAAATGAAGACGACCCTTAGAATTCCAGAAAGGTGATATAGTGTTTTTGAAAATATCTTCCTTTAGGGGCACTGTTTGATTTGGCATGCGAGGGAAATTATCTCCTCGATATGTTGGTCCATACAAGATCCTTGATCGAGTTGGGGATCTTGCTTATCGATTGGCATTGCTGCCATCTTTATCTGTCATTCACGATGTATTTCATATTTCTATGCTGAGGAAATATGAACCAGCTCTGTCACATGTGCTTCAACCTCATTAGGTTGAACTTGATCCTTCTCTTTCCTATGTGGAACAACTTGTTTGTATTAAGGATCGAAAGGAGAAGATATTGTGTAATAAATCGATTCCTTTAGTTTGAGTACAATGGACACGACATGGTATGGAAGAATCAACGTGGGAATTGGAGAGCAACATGCGAGAATCTTATCCACACCTGTTTGATTCTATTCCTTCTGTTCCATTGTATTCAATGTATAATGATCCGTTTACTGATTTTAGTTTTGATATGTACTATAACTGGTGATATATTATATGTTTACCGATGTTATGTACATTGAGATTTTGAGGACGAAATCTTTTAAGTGGGGGAGAAATGTCAGGACCGTGTATCGTATTATCGTAAATCTTATGTTGATTATCGATAACTCATGAAATTATCATGTGATTACATATATGATGTATATCATGACAATGAAAATGAGAAAATAAGTGGTGAGGATGATAGATTGTATTAGAAATTGAATTGTGTTTGAAAAGTGTGCTAAACCACGACAGAAAAGTAACACATATTACGGTTTTTAGCATAATTAACTGAGTATTAGTCCAAATAATATGAGACCAATTTAATTGGAAAGCTAATAAATAGTACTGAAACTTTCATGCTTTGAGATTTGTCCAAATCCAATTGGAAATAGTGGCAAAATCATCTCGAAGTGTATCGTGTGCATTGCCGTTTCTGCACTGACACATTGTGGGAGAATGAGCATATATCTCACATCCGATATCCAAATTGAGTGAGATTAGTGGAAAATGAAAGCCAAGAATAGATCTCAAACTTTTATGTTTACCACTTGTGCTAATTCGGAACCTAAGATAGCGTTTTGGACATAACAAGACGCGCACCTGCGCAGACCCGCGTGCGCGGGCAGAACACGTGCGCGAGTTCCGGCACGCATCGCCCTATTGCACATGATTTAAGAATGATAAGGATGAGTTTTTCCAACAGAAATATCTTCCCTACCTTTGAAGTTTCAAGAGGAAAGTTGGAAACCAAGGTTCTATCGTCCGAATCTATATCGAAGCATTGCTCAAACTTGAAACAAATTATATATTCGGAATCCTCGCATCGGGAGATTTCTTTTGAGGTACGATTCTTCTTGTTTAAGCACCTTTATTTATTGAATTGCTGGAATATCATGTATTTGAAATCGAGATCCATATATGGGATAGAATAACCGACAAGAAACTCGTATTTGATGTCGGAATTTAATTATGTTATGATTTTGATTTGATATGAATTTTCAAAGTTTCAAAAGATATTTTAAACTTATATTGTTGAATTTGAATGAAATTATTGATTGAAATGAATGTGTTATTGATGTAGATAGATTATTATACTGATATCTTCAAGCTACATCAACTGGAAACGAATAATTGAGGTATGTTGCGACCGGGTAACATACGACTGGTATCTGTATCATATGATATATGTTTGATTGATATGATTGAGAATATATGTCTATATGCATTATTTGTTGAGTTGATGTGGCATACATGACATACACGTTGAGCTATGATCCTTGGATACCTGGATATGATTGGATTTGATTCTGAAGTTTGTTAACACGATGCTCTGTTTGGCATTACGTGGCCCTTAAAGCGTAGTCATTTGTGGCGCCAATGATTGATTGAGATTTGAGATTTGAGATTTGATGGCGTTTTGTCGACACTATCATACGAGTATCCCTGATTGAGGCCGGTGTGCCAGCTTGAGCATTGATTTGATAGCGATTCGATTGATTTTCATATAATCTCATTGGATAGACATTTGACTAGATATCTCCACGAGATACTTGCATTGCATATCATATATCATTACTTAAATACTTGTGGTATATATTGTGGTTGTTTCAGACTGAGCTTTGCTCACCCCAGGGGGGGCTGTTGTTGTCTTTGTATGTGGACAATTACATGTACTCCAGGATATCAGGAGACCAGAGAGGGTGCTTCTAGAGGGACTCACAGTTTGAGCTGAGGTTTAGTGGTCCATCCCAGTATATATGTATACGTATCTATATATCAGGACATGTCTCGAGGATATGATTGTTTGTCTGTTTTTGGGTTTGATTATGTGTGGGCATATTTTATGATGTGAGATGAAATACTATTTTTAGTATTCAAATAAGAAGTTTTGGGCTCATTGTAAAGAAAATTTAAACTCGTTTTTCGCTGTAATTAATTAACCATAATCAAATGACATTGTAATAACGATTAGGAGTTAAGGGCCCACACAATCTCTAACATGATGTGGAACTTTCTCAGTGTATGTTTGGATAACTGATGGGACATCGACTCATTTGCTTTCACAACAACACTAGTGTTGTCGTAGTACACAAGACTGAATCAACTCCGTTAGAAATAATTCCCAACTCTTGGATGAAATACCTCATCCAAACAACTTTTTTTGTTGCAGTTATGTATTCGGTCTCAGTGGTTGAATCCGTAGTGGTGTCTTGTTTGGAACTTTTCCAAGAGTCAGAACCACATTTTAGCTTGAATACAAATCAAGTGGTTGTTTTTGAATCATCCAGATCTTATTGAAAATCAAAATCAATATAGATTTCCAATGCAGTAGATCGTGGTTCGACTGATATCTGCTTGCAACACTCAGTGCAAAGGCTATATCAGGTTGAGTAGATATCATAACATATTTAATAATACCAAAAGCATAATCATATGGGATGCATGTCATGGTTTTTATCTCCTCTTTAGTCTTAGGGCACATAGACTTGGATAGAATCATACCATGACATATTTGTAGATATCATCTCTTGGACTTCTTCATAGAGAATCTCCTCATTATGATATCAATATAATTGGATGGGCTGAGCTCTAACATCCTCTTTTATCTATTCATACAGATCTATATTCCTATTACACTTGATGATTCACTCGTATCCTTCATGAAACATTTACGAGCTAATCATATTTTAGTTGATTGCAACTCTCCTACATCATTCCAAATTAGTAGAATGTCATCATCACAAAGTACTAGTAATGTCACTCTACTCCCAATAAATTTTTTGTACATACAAGATTCCTTCTTAACAAAATCAAACTCTTTGATAGTGTTGTCAAATATGAGGTTCCAACTTCTCGATGACTCTTTGAGTCCATAAATGGATATCTGAATTTGGTATATTTTATGCTCACTTTCCACTTATTTGAATCATTCAGGCTGAGTGTAACGTCCCAAAATCATTTCATATAAATCGCATGCATATAAATATTTAAATTCCTTATTTATTTTAAATGCTTAGATGATATATTTTACATGATTAAATGTTTAAATTGCATGATTTCATTAAAACAAGGATTTTGATCACTGTGGTTTCAGTTCGGGGACCAAAAAAGCGGAGATCGGGGTGGATATTAGGGTTTGGATGGAATTTCGAGACGGAGATGGTGATGACAAACTCGGCCCCGCCCTATCCCATTGTCATTCCTAAGACTCTAAAGTTAGAATCCTTATAAGTTTCTAACTTGATCGATTTTTCACCTTGTCAAAAATCTACACTAAGTTTTATTATTTAACTAGGACTCTTACTAGTTAAATTTGTATTATAATTTTTCAATTTATTAATTAAATAATCCATGATTAAGACATATTCCCAATAGTGATTTCAATCCTATTTTCAAATTAGAATTTTAGGTAGTATCAAACTACTTGATTAATATTTCATTAACATATTCTAAATTTATTGATTAAATAATTGTGACTTCATTATAATCTTGACTGACAATCAGACAATGCCAATATAACAAGGGTACAAATCTCGTTATTATAATAAAAATCGAAAATTTTTCACTAACTCATTTTTTGTATTTGTCTATTTTGGATCACTAAATTACGCAGTTGCACTCTCCTATCAAAATTAGCAATCATGCAAACTTTCACAATTTCCAAATATTGTGATCCATTTGTAAACTCGTTTAAGCTATCTGTTTGATCTACATCAAATTACAATGGACAAATTCAAGTCCATGAATTCGACTATCTCAACGAAAACTCATAATTCAATACTTATATAACCCTTAATGATTCAGGGATACAGCTAGTCATGGATTCAGAACAAAATTTTTCCTTATTCGGATTTACCCTAATTTGTCTCATTCTTTTTGTCAAATCCTTGATTAAGAATGTCAGAACTCAAGTCTGATTACACCTATCAGATCATGCTAAGAGCATCTAGTAGCATCGTCCCATGATCTCCTAATAACATTGATAATGCCTGCAAGAATCAGCAAGTTATGGTTAATGTATAGTACGGTTCCTTGAACACATAAATATCAATCGAATCTGCAATCATTGGTACATCGAGAGTTGTAAATAGATTAAATAACGATGTGATGTATCTTTGAGTAATCATAGTAGCATCATATGTGCATTTAAGGAAGAAAATTTCCATAATGTATATGTGTTACATATGATATCCACACACCCATAAGTGAGCGACGAATCCCCGACTACAATGCATCGGCTCCTACCAGTACGAGAAATTCCACATTCAACCACACTCAAAAGACAACGGTTTTATCAGAAACCGTTGTCTTTTTCCTTTTAACAACGGTTTTAACGAAAAACATTGTCTTTGTGTATTTTTTCCTTGTCAAAGACAACAGTTTTTTAAAAATCGTTGTCTTTTATGGGTCAACGACAAAGGTTTTAGTAAACCGTTGTCTATGGACGTGTTTTAGGTTTCAAAGACAACGATTTTCAAAACCGTTGTCTTTGTGCTGGTTTTTTATGTAGCTAAGACAACAGTTTTTGTTAAAACCGTTGTCTTTTATGGGTTACGACAACTGTTTTTATACAGTTGCCTATAAGCGGGTTTTTTTAGTAGCTAAGACAATGGTTTTGAAAATCGTTGTCTGTGAGCGCGTTTTTATGTCGCTAAGACAACGGTTTTATAAAGCGTCGTCTGTTAATAAAACCGTTTAAGTTTCTCTTCGTTCAACAACGCACCTACGGAAACATTTTTAATAAAACCGTCGTTAAATTTAACGATGATTTTGCTTAAACCGTCGCTAAATTTAGCGATGGTTTAAGCAAAAGCGTCGAATGTTTTAAATTACGACAGTATAGCGACAATCTAAGCAAAAATTGACGCTAAATTTATTACAACCATCGAATTTTTTAAATTAGCGACGGATTTTGGTTAAACTGTCGCTATCAGTGACGGTTTGCTCATAACCGTCGTCAATAGCGACGGTTTAATAAACAACTGTCGCTAATAGCAATGGTTTAGGATTAACTGTCGCTAATGGCGACATTTTAAACAACATTCGTCGCTAATAGCGACGATTTCATCAAAATCCATCGCAATTTGTCTATAAATATACGCATTTTCAGTCAATTTTCATCCACACCTCTTCACAACATTTAAAAATTTTCTCTCTTATACGGTTTTAGTAGTTTTTCGCTTCAATTTTTTGTAAAGTTGTAAGTGTTATTTAATATCATGAATATTGTTAACATTGTCATATTGTAATTTTTTTTAGATTTATTAAATTATAAAACAATTTTTTTTATTCTCTTGAAAATATTAATGACGGATTAAGTTTGTACTTAGTGACTGATTTTAAAACTGTCACTAATTTTAGCGACCATCGCTAATTAGCGACATTTTCAATCACAATGGTAACCACATGGTCTTTAACAACGGTTTTACAAGACCTACGACAACGGTTTTTCACCGTCGTCTTTAGACGTCTACGACAACGGTTTTTCACCGTTGTCTTTTACCGCACCCTTTAATCACATGGCCTTTAACAACGGTTTTACAAGACCCACGACAACGATTTTTCACCGTTTTCTTTATCTTTTTTTTGTCATGTACATATGTCGAAACTACACTCAACCTCTCCACTCAATGACCCTCGTGAAGTTGGTATACAAATCAAAGCGCACTTCTAATACGTAGAGCCTTCATGTTATCCCTGGTAAAAGGACTAATGGAGTACAAATAGAATAGTGGACTAATCAACTCGTTAAGTGATAACCAATTGGAAAGTCCGAGGTAGGTTATTCAATGAATCATCCAATGATCACCCATATGGATGAATAAACATCTCCATGCCTTTGCCTATGAAACATGATGTTTACATCACAAATCTTAGACTCGTGCTCGAGCTTCCTTTCTCCTTCTTTTAGGGGGCTGAATCGACTTGGAATGAATTTAGAATATACAATACACTTTTTAATTCATTTCATAATCTACGTTGCGAGATAGACCTAATGATACTATAATATATCCAAATGCTTTATGTATGCAGCTTGCATTGGTATATAGATAAAGTAAATGTCATCATTGGATAAAATATTAAAATATTATTAAAATAACGAATGTTTTTACATAAAAGTCAATAAATTTCAACCCACAAGTTGGCTCACTATACACCTACTCTAACAGTCTCTCACTTTCCTAATAACCAACTACCCATATATCTTAAATTAATTACTTAACGATGCTTTTCAAACAATGTTCTTGACAACGACTTCTTAAGTGAATCAACAACGCTATCTGCAGAGACGAGTCTTTTTACTAATATATCTACTCCTCCCACAATCTTTAAGGACCGTGTATCGTATTATCGTAAATCTTATGTTTATTATCGATAACTCATGAAATTATCATGTGATTACGTATATGATGTATATCATGACAATGAAAATGAGAAAATAGGTGGTGATGAAGAATGATTGTATTAGAAATTGAATTGTGCTTGAAAAGTATGCTAAACCACGATCGAAAAGTCACACATGTTACGTTTTTTAAGATAATTAACTGAGTATTATTCCAAATGACTGCAGAACAATTTCATTGGGAATCTAATACATAGTACTAAAACTTTCATGTCTTGAGATGTGTCAAAATCCACTTGGAAATAGCAGCAAAATCATCCCGAAATGTATCGTGCGCATTGTAGTTTCTGTACTGACATATTCTAGGAGAATGAGCATATCTCTCGCATCCGATATCCAAATTGAATGGGATTAGAGGACAATGATAGCCAAGACATAGATCTACAACTTTTATGTTTACCACCTTTTCTAATTCGGAACCTAAAATAGCGTTTTGAACATAACAAGACGCGCATCTGTGCAGGCCCGCGCGCGCGGGCATAATACATGCGCAAGTTCCGGCGCGCACATGCGCGCATCGCCCTGTTGCACACGATTTAAGAATGACAAGGATTAGTTTTTCCAACAGAAATCTCTTCCTTCCCTTTGAAGTTTCGAGAGAAATGTTAGAAACCAAGGTTCTATCGACCGAATCTATATTAAAGCATTGCCCAAACTTGAAACAAATTATATATTCGGAATACTCGCATCGAGAGCTTTCTTTTGAGGTACGATTCTTCTAGTTTCAGCACCTTTATTTGTTGAAGTTGTGGAATAACATGTATTTGAAGTCGAGATCCATATATGCGATAGAATAACCGACAAAAAACTCGTATTTGAAGTCGAAATTGAATTATGTTATGATTTTGATTTGACATGTATTTTCAAAGTTTCAAAAGATATTTGAAACTCATATTGTTGAATTTGAATGAAATTATTGATTGAAATGAATGTGTTATTGATGTAGATAGATTATTATACTGATATCTTCAAGCTACATCAACTGAAAATGAAGAATTGATGTATGTTGCGATCAGGTATCATACGACAGGTATCTGTATCATATGATATATGTTTTATTGATATGATTGAGAATATATGTCAATATGCCTTATTTGTTGAGTTGATGTGGCATACATGACATACACGTTGAGTTATGATCCTTGGATACCTGGATATGATTGGATTTGATTCTAGGGTTTGTGAATACGATGCTATGTTTGGCATTACGTGGCCCTTAAATCATAGTCATTTGTGGCCCCAATGATTGATTGAGATTTGGGATTTGATGGCGCTTTGTCGACGCTGTCATACGAGTATCCCTGATTGAGGTCGGTGTGACAGCTCGAGCATTGATTTGATAGCGATTCGATTGATTCTGATATATGCTCAGTGGATGGGCATTTGACATGATACCTCCACGACATACATGCATTGCATACTATATATCATTGTTTAGATACCTGTGGTATATATTGTGGTTGTTTCAGACTGAGCTTTGCTCACCCAGAGGGGGCTATTTTTGTCTTTGTATGCGGACAATGACAGGTATTCCAGGATATCAGGAGACCGGAGAGGGTGCATCTGGAGGGAGTCACAGTTTGAGCTGAGGTTTAGTGGTCCATCCCAGTATATATGTATATGTATCTTTATATCGGGTCATGTCCCGAGGATATGATTGTTTGTCTGTATTTGAGTTTGATTATGTGTGGGCATATTTTATGATGTGAGATGAAATACTATTTTTAGTATTCAAATAAGATGTTTTGGGATCATTGTAAAGAAAATTTAAACTCATTTTCCGCTGTAATTAATTAACCCTAATCAAGTGACATTGTAATAACGAATAGAAGGGTCCCACACTGCATGGTATCAGAGCATAGATGGGAATTCTTGATTGAGTCTTGTGTACACGTAATAGACACAAAAGAATTGTGCGCTTGTGTTTGTTTTATCTGTATTACTTGCTTCTACTTGATTTAGTTTGAGTAAGTAGTTGATGACATTAATGATATGAGATGATGATGATGTGAAATTGATATTTGTTTGTGATATTCATACTATATTTTGTTGATGGATCCCACAAATGAAACTGCGAGTAGCAGTACTGAGAGGATAGTTGGACAATTCGAAGGAATGTCCATGGACTTAGTGATGGCTCGATTCCAGGATTTGTAACCACCGAGGTTCTTTGGCACCGAGAGTGCAGAAAGGGCAGAGACTTGGTTGAGGGATATCGGGCACTTGTTTAATATTTTTGAATATTCTAAGATTCGGCGAATGAAACTTGCCCTTTATAAACTAAAGGACCGAGCAAAATCTTGGTGGGAAGCCGCTGAGATTGGATTGAAAGAGGCCGGGATTGAAGTCACATGAGATGTCTTCAAGGACCAGTTTTTGGAGAAGTATTCTCCTCCTTCTTACTATACTGCCCAAGAAAATTGATTGAATAGTCTGCAACAAGGAACGATGATTGTTGCCGAATATGCTTCGAAGTTTTCTACGTTGTTGAAATATGAACCTCACGTAGCGGCAAATGCAAAAGCGAAATATAACAGGTTTGTGAATGGATTACATCCTGCTATATATACTTTTGTCATTTCAGATTTACCTACGAGCTACCCAGAGGCAGTTGAATGAGCAAAGGCAGCCGAAGCTGGACTAAGGCGAGGAGGTCTTTAGTACACTCCTTCACCTCAAGTGTCAGCTTAGCAACCTACTTTGCATCCAAGAGGTAAGAAGTTCAAGAAGACTGGTTCTGCTTCTTCATTTTCTTAAAGTTCCAGTGGATTCCAGAGAGGGAGTCCCGTTATTGCTCTTTATTGTAGCCATTTTGGAGGCAAACATACTATCGAGCAATGTCGAGGTATGTTTGGTACTTGTTATCATTGTGGACAGGAAGGCCATTTCTCTCGTGTATTTCTGAATAGGGGTACGACTTCTTCTCAACCCCAGCCAGGATTTAGAGGTGGCCTCAGTATGATGAGACCTGCTGTTCATATTCCTTCTTTTCAGCAATCGCATGTTCCACGATATCGAGGACCCGGTAGCCAGACTGTCCAAGGCCGTCCTCAAGTTTGAGTGTATGCTATGACCAAGGATCAGGTGAAAGAAGCTCCTGGTGTTGTGATTGCAGGTATTTGCATGATTTGCGACTATCCTGCATGTGTTTTATTTGATACAAGAGCATCTCACTCATTCATATCTCATGCATTTGTTGCATCTCATGGTATTGACTGTACCCCCGTTGTATGATATATTATTGATAGCCACGCCAATAGGAAAGATTATTTTGTTTGAGAAAGTTGTGCATAATTGTGTATTGATATACGAGGATAATGTGATGTTCTTGAATTTGATTGTCTTCTCAATGTACGAATTTGATTTTAATGTTGGCATGGATATCTTGACAACAAATCGAGCTACTGTTGATTGTTTTCATGGAGTGGTTCGATTTAGAGCTGTTACTGGACCCAAGTGGAATTTTTTTTTGCAAGGGTTCCCAAGCCAAAATTTCATTGGTATCTTCTTTAGAAATGTCTCGACTTTTGACTAGCGGAGATGATAATTATCTTATCTACGCTATTGATGTCTCCAAATAAGAGCCTTCTTTATCTGATATTCCTATTGCGAACGAGTTTCTGGATGTACTTCCCGATAAGATTTCTGATTTTCAACCTCATCGAGAAGTTGAATTTAATATTGATTTTGTACCGGGAACCGCACCTATTTCGAAAGCTCCTTATTGCATGGCACCATTGGAATTGAAGGAATTGAAAGAACAATTATAGGATCTTCTCGATAAGGGATATATTCGACCGAGTGTATCACCTTGGGGAGCTCCTGTTTTATTTGTTCGAAAGAAAGACGGTACCATGAGAATGTGTATCGATTATAGGCAACTGAATCGGGCTACTGTGAAGAATAAGTACCCACTTCCTCGTATTGATGACTTATTGCATCAGCTTCAGGGTACTTCTGTTTACTCGAAGATTGATCTTCGTTTTGGTTATCATCAAGTACGAGTTCGAGAAGCAGATGTGCCTAAGACTGCTTTTCATACCAAGTATGGCCCACTATGAGTTCTTGGTTATGCCTTACGGTCTCACAAATGCTCCTACTTTTTTTATGGATTTAATGAATCGTGTCTTTGGAGATTTTCTTGATCGATTCATTATTGTGTTTATTGATGATATTCTAGAACATTCGAGATAGAAAAAGGAGCATGCTGAACGTCTGAGACTGGTACTACAAACTCTTCGTAATGGACATTTATATGCTAAATTGTCCAAATGTGAATTCTGGATGGATAAAGTAGTATTTTTAGGCCATGTCATTTCGAGACATGGCATATCTGTTGATCCTACTAAAGTCGAAGCTATATTGAATTGGCCGAGACCTACGAATTTTCCTGAGATCCGTAGCTTCATGGATTTAGCGTTTTATTATCGTCGTTTTATTGAAGGATTTTCGAAAATAGCTAAACCTTTTACTCAACTGACACAGAAGAATCAAAGATTCATTTGGTCAGATGAATGTGAAGCTAGTTTTCTTGAATTGAAGACGATATTAACCACAGCACCTGTGCTTACTATTCCCTTAGGTACCTGAGGATTTGTAGTGTGTACAGATGGATCTGATAAAGGTTTGGGCTGTGTTCTGATGCTACATGGCAATGTGGTTGCTTATGCGTCTCGTAAGTTAAAATCTAATGAAACGCGTTATCCTGTTCATGATCTTGAATTGGCCGCCATTGTATTTGCTTTAAAGATTTGACATTGAGACCTCAATTCTGATGGAGACGTATGAAGAAGGACATTGCTGAATTTATTTCTAAATGTCTTGTCTGACAACAAGTGAAAGCCGAGAGAATGAAACCTGGAGGATTTATCTTTTTTCATCTTGGTCGTCTACGGTCTCCTTTCCTCAGCATAATATCGAATATTCGGACAAAATCTATAAGATCTGGGAAATTTAAAGTACGTAACCTGAATACAAGAAATCTAAAGTTTTTATTTAAATTATGTGTTTAATGATTTTATGCATAATTATTACACATTAGGATTTATTTCACGTTTATTTTAAAGTTTCATTAATCAGAGTTTAAGTTGCATTTCGCGCTCGAACGAGGAACGGAGACCGAGAATAGTCATGAAAAATAGTTTTATTGAATAATTATTTTTACTTATTTAATATAAGGTGTTTTAAGTATGACTTTTGAAAATGACCTCGGGCGGGTATTTTTACCCGTCGGGTTATATTTTTAATCGATACACAAATTTTAACGATTCGGGAGACTTTTGAGGGCTCAGGCAATATTCTCTAAAATGTATCAAAATGAAATATTTTTTCAGGAGTGTTATTGGGATTGATGGGTTTATCTTTAAGCTTAATGGGCTCAAAAACATTTTTATCCTTTAATTTTCATACTAGGGCCATTTAGTGCTTAATTGATCATTTTAAAGCCCCCATTAAGCCACCCTAAACCTAATCCTCCACTTAGCAGCCGCCCCTCCCCTCTTATAGCAGTCTCCCCTCAGTTTTTACTGCAAGAAAACAGCAGCAAATTCGGCCATAGCTTGTCCCTTCAAGAAAGCTTCTCACCGTCTCTCGGGTTCACGTTCTCGTGCGTAGTTCTTTGAGTTTTCGATCACGTTTTTGCTAAGGCACTCTTGTATTCTTGTTTTCTCCTCATACACGTCATACATATACTGAAGTTTATGTATTTACATGAAAATTTTATGATCTACCTTGTGTTGGCATTTTATATAAGTTTGATATAAATTTGCCTCTTACATGACTCATGCTCACATTTTTTATTCTTGTGCAAGGGGACCGGTGAGTTTTGTTACTAAGGAGTTGTGCACGTTGTAAATTATGGTGTCAAAGGGTTGGAGTGTGGAGAGGGTCGTGATTGTGCATAGGCCGAAGGTTACATGATGGTTTCTTGGGTCGGTGGTGGCTCGATCGAAGTTTTTGGGTGCACCGGCTGTGCAAGGGTCGTGCCTAGAGCTGGACCAGACCCTGGTGGGTATGATCCGTGGCCTAGAGTGGCTCAAACATGGCTGGAGTTGGTAGGGAAATCTGACGAGTGCGTGTGAGTCAAGTAGGCCGCGGGTAGGGTTTCTTTTGTGATTTTCGGCTGTTGACATTTTGGCAGCGTGCATGGGGCTGTGGCTGTGATTCTGGTAGGTCCATTAGGGACCTAAGGTGGGTTAGGAGGGGCTGGTGCGTGGCTGGTCCCGTTGGTTGTAGGCTACGATCGAAAATATGGAAGGTTGTGGGTCTAGGGTTTCGAGTGGTAACTAGCAGATTTTTTCCAGCAACTTTCAGCAAGGGTTTGGGAGTCATACAGGGTCTGGAATTGTTGGTTTAGGGGCTGGTCTAGTATATCCAAGCCATGAATTGAGTTGGGAAAAAAATTGGTTAAGTTCCGGGTTGAAATCGGGACCCCGGTCCAAGTTTTAAAATGAATCGTTTACGTTTGGTAATGGGCTTGAGTTTACATCTAATAAATACTTTCAAATATGTTTTGTGATGTTTTAAGGAGCTTGGTAAGCTTCAGGTCATAATGTAGAGGTCCAGGGGTAAAATGGTCATTTTGGGTTTCCAGGGGCAAATTGGTCATTTTGCACCCGAGTCGAGATTTTTGTCCTAGCAGTGCCCTAAGTACGATTTTACATGTTTTAAAATGTTTTTATGATTAGGTATATAGTTTTTACGAAATTATTGAAATATATAGGTTGCATGCTTGGTTTTAAGGAAAAATTTTGTATATGTATGATTTTTGTTTAGTGATGAAAATGATGATGTTTTTGAAGAATGGGTAGAACGTCAAACATCTACTTAATTAAAATGCGAAAATTTTTAAATTTTTTTTTAAAAGCTTACATTTCGAAAATCCCATTTAAATATTTTGCATGCATGCAACTCTACTGAAAAATATATCGTTTAAAAATAATTGTAAATAATTGACAGTAAAAATATATCAGTTTAAAATGGTCAAGTTCAACCAACAATATATGCGTAAACATAGACGCATAAAAATCCTAAAACTAACAGCGTTTAAAAACTAGTGTATAAAAATGCTCATGCTCTCTCAAAACTCATAAAGACATCATGTGTGGAAGAAATGTGGTTCTCGGGTCATGTACGCACATCCAGTCCTCCGACTTAGAGTTCTGCACCTCAAGTCCCCTAAAAAACATGCTCACATGCATCACACACACCTAGTGAGTCTAAAAACTCAACACACCTGTACCAAAAATAACAAGTACATATACATAGCACACATCAGTGAAAATATACTGTAATCAACATACCTTTCATGCACTTAAAAAGAGTAAGTGGCAAACGTACCATATGAAATCATTACATGTCAAAACAGCTTTTCATTATCATCATTCACCATTATACATCATTCTCTTTGGTGAGTTCGGTTCATTAGTTGTGACTGTCGTATATCATTCATCATTTATGATGGATCCATCATACATAGAACCACGGAACCGGTGGCTGTCGGACATCAGTGACAGTGTTACCCATCCACTTTGCCTAGGCCTCATCATCATCATTTACATATACGTCTTAAGCATTTACATATACTTCCATAGCCACAAATAATTCTCATCCTTCAAAACATCATCATATTCATCACTTATAAAAATAATGCACATGTGTAAATTTTTTTAAAACCAAGCATGCAAAGTATATTTCAGAAATTAATAAAAATCATGATCATGATGTATAAAAACTTAAAAACATGATAAAATGTGCTCAGGTCACTGCAGTACAAAAATCTCGACTCTAGTGCAAAATGACTATTTTGCCCCTGGAAACCAAAAATGACCATTTTACTACCAGACCTCTAAATTTCGACCCGAAGCTTACCAAACTCCTTAAATCATCCCAAAACATTTTAAAAAGTGTTTCTTAGATTTAAACTCATGCCCGATACAAAACTTAACTGATTCGTTTTAAAACTTGAACCGGGGTCCCGGTTTTAACCCGAATCGACCCGAACTTTAACCAAATTAATTCAAAATTAAACCATTCTTAAAATACATACCACCAGCCTATAAACCACATTTTTCCGCCCACTAAAACACCCGAAAACAAGGCCACAATGTGTTGAAATTTTCAGCCAAGTCCCATTCGAAAACTGTAGGTGCACTACCCTCCATAATTTCTCCCCGAGCTCAAAACCAAATGGACCATCTCCTAACCAACCACTTCTAGACCACCCTAGGACCCTACTGGGCTGAACCAACCCAAGCATTCAGCCCCATGCACGCTGGAAATTGCGATCACTCGCTAGTCTCCAAAGGAACACACCTGGGTCCCCTCGGGATTCTATGGCTCCAACGAATTCTACCCAAAACCGGCAATGTGCGACCACCCTAGACCATGACTCAAACACACCAGGGTCTGGTCCAGGGCCTGGAATGGTTCCTCATGCCACCAGCTACACGAACACACACGAGCGCTCCAACCTGATCGCACCACCAACAAAAACGTGCGGCCTCCCTCTTATCTCCACTAAGCATCGACACCAGCACCAAGACACGATCTTAAAGTATTGAGCAGCCTATAAAACGCATCAAGGACAGCTGCCCCTTGCAACCATTACAAGAAAACGTGAGTGGTGAACAAAAAAGATGCATAATTTAAACAAAACCGAAGGATCTCCAAGCTATGCGGTGGATCGAGAATTTATCAAACAAATAAACCCATAACAACATACATATAGCATGTATGATGCAAAAGTAAAAGTACATGGCGCGCCTTGATGTTTTATGGACGAAAACGAGGAGAATTGCGCGTCGGGAAGGCACCGGAATAGCGGGGAAGGAGGCTTGTTTGAAAGAAACAATGAGGGAATGCTTGCTGCTATTGTAACTCACATAAATGGCTTCTGGTTGAGAGGGGTGGACGGCTGATGGGGTAGGTTTAGGTTTAAGGTAGATTAGGGTAATATTTAAATAGTTAATTACAAGATAATGGGCCCTTAATTAATTTTAAAAAGTTTAAAAAGAGTCTTGAACCCACCAAGGTTAAAAAATAGGCCATCGAGCCCAAACATACTCTCAAAAAATATTTTGTTTGGGTAAGTTTTTGAAAATGTTGGCTGAGCCTTCAAAAAGTTCCCTGATTCGATAAAATTTACGTACCGATTCAAAGGGGTGAAAATACCCAATAAAGCTCATTTCTTGAAAAATAAAATTAAAACACCTTATATTAATAAATAAAAATTAAATATGTAATAAAAAAAATTTCCTGATATTTCTCTTGTCTTAGTTCCTCGATCGAGCGCGATATGCATCTAGAAACCCTAATGCATGAACTTTTAAAATAATCGTGAAATGAATCCTATCATTCAATAAGTATGCGTTAGATGCATAAAAATAAATAAACACACTATTTAATTAAAATCCTAGATTGCACGCATTCAGGTTACGTAAATTTAATTTACTAGACCTTACTATGGGAGTTGGTTGTGACTGACGATATATGTATACGATGATAATGAGGCCTAGGCATAGTGGATGAGAAATACTCTCGCTGTTGTTCGACAGCCGCCGGGTACCACGGTTATACGTAGATGGATCCATAAAATAGAGCTGATACGAAAGTCAAAACTAATTAACTGAATTCAATCAAAGTAAATGTATAAGTATATGACGATATGATAAGCTGTTTTAACACGATATGAATTCAATGACATGTTTACGTTTATGCTCATGAAATGTATGTTGATTACAGTACTTTTCACTGTTGCATGTTATGTATATTTATTTATTATTAACGGTACAGGTGTGTTGAGTCTTTAGACTCACTAGGCATGTGTGATGCAGGTGAGCATTTTGAGGAGGAGACTGGATGTGCCGAAATCTGAGTAGGCAGAGCTGGATGTGCACACACGACCCGAGGACCACACTTTCCGCACATCACGTTTTTATGAGCTTTGAGTAGACATGACTAGTTTTATACGCTGTTATGATATGATGTTGATTTTCAGGATTTTTCTTGTTTTATCTTTTTAATGCATGGTTGAGGGCCGAGTTAGCAAATTTTAAACTGCGGTGTTTTATCTTTTGATTGACCACAATTATTTTGTTAAAGACGTATTTTTCAGCAGTATTGCATGCATGCAAGATTTCAAATTTCAAAATTAAGTTTACAAAAAAAAATTGGTAGTATTTTTAAGCAGTAGATGTTTCAGTTGGCATCAGCGCAATTTCCTGTTTAGGGTTGTGCCGTCGTCAGCTTCCGCAGCGCAGTTTTCCAGCCTCAAGTCCTTAAGCTTTTATGTTTTAAATGATTTACTGCTATCACCTGCATATTTAGATGATTAGCAGCACATGTTTAGATGCTTTTACGATTTAAGCATTTAAAGTTTAAAAAAAAACTATATTAAATTGCAAGATGGGTTACGTTTAGAATTTGGATTGTATTCAGATATCATGCCTCCTAGACGCACCCCCAGTACAGATCTACATGATGATATTCCTGGAGGCTGCAGAGGCGCTCCACCATAACCACCGTCGATGGATGTAGCTACCCGTATACTGGAGGGTATGGCTAGGCTTTTGGAGCAGGTGCAACATTCTCCCCGACTTTATACTGATATATATGAGCAGTTTAGGCGACTCAACCCGAAAGAATTCGGAGGCACCTTTGATCTATTCATGGCAGAGTGTTGGATTTGATCCTTGGAGCTACACTTTCAGTACCTGGATATGAGGGATGGCGACTGGGTCAGGTGCGTCGCATATATGTTGAGAGATGATTCATCCCTATGGCGGGAGGGAGCCGCAAACGGGCTGGACCTAGCTACCCTCACATGGGATCAGTTCAAGGTGGCGTTCTATGGTAAGTATTTCCCAGCTGATGTAAGAGTTGCTTGATGAGGGAGTTCATGAGTTTCCGACAGGGGGACTCGTCCGTGGCAGAGTTCATCGAGAAGTTTGACAGGGGCTATCACTTTGTGCCCATGATTGCTAGAGATGCCACCGAAAACCTGAGGCATTTTATGGATGGACTGAGGCCCACCTTGCGCCGGGACGTGATGTTGATTAGACCGGTGAGCTACGATGAGGCCATCGCCTGCACTTTTCGGGCGAAGCAGACCTCGAGGGACATTGATTTTGAGATGCAGCAGAAAAGCAGTTTACAGGGCCGCCGAGGTAGCAGGGGCAGCAGAAACCCAGGGACAGGTTTGGAGGCCCCAACAGCAGAGACCACCACAGGAGCCAGGGGCGCCTAAGACAAAGGATCGTCATCCATGCAAGTAGTGCAACCGGTTCCACCTCGGTAAGTGTTTATGGGGGACCTACAAATGCTTCATTTGCAGGCAGGAGGGTCACAAGGCGGCAGAATTCCCTAGGAATCGGAGTCCCACTATCGGCAGGGCATATGTGATGCATGCCGAGGAAGCTGAGGCGGAGCCAGATTCGACGTTGATAACTGTTAACCCTTATGTTTAAGATATTAATTTATCGTTTGATTGCATGGATTATGTGTTTGGTATGAGAAATAATTTTGGGATTGAAAACATAGAATTTATCTAGGCTACATGTTCTACCTAGTTTGAATTAAGGATTAAATTGCATGAATTAAAAATTGTAAGGACCTAAGTGTAGTAAATCAATAATATGAGGACCTATTCGCAAAAATTCGATTTTTTAAGAGGCTATTTTACAATTTTCTTAATTTTGGTAATAAATTCTTAGTTTTAGAGAATTTTACAGTTATAAGGGGCTAAAATTCGAAATTGTGAAAGTTCAAAGATGTAATTTTCGAAAATTTTTGTAGGGCCAAATTTGTAATTTTCGAAACTCTAAGGGCTAAACTACAAAATTTGAAATTTCTCGAGGAATACTTGGGTTAAATTCGTAATTTTTTGAGGATTTTGGGATAATTGCTGGTATAAAATTTCGTAAGTTTAAACACGAATAGATTTGATAGTATGTTTTGTCGCAGGAAGGATATATGTTTCAAGTGTAGCCACACATGCATTACTAGATTCCGGAACTACACATTATTTTATATATGAGACGTTCGTCCAACGACTAGTAATCATACCAGTGGCAATGGATTCAGGATTCAGGGTATCGATTCCATTCGGGGATCAGATGTTCACTTCTAAGATAGTGAGGGGATCAGAGCTTTGGTTACAGAAATAATCGATGCAGGCAGACTTGATTGTTTTACCATTGCTGGAGTTTGATATCATTCTGGGTATGGACTTGATTTTTTTGAACGGAGATGTCATAGACTTTCGACAGAGGTCAGTATCTTTCCGACCGCCCAGCGGTAAGCCGTTTATTTTTTAGGCAGCCAGACACCAGCAGATGCCGCACATCATTTCCTGCATGTGTGTGAGGAAGCTCATGAAAAGAGGCTGCCAGGAATTTTTGGCCTGTATTTTATCAGTGTCTGAGCCAACCAGTCAGAGGCTAGAGGACGTTGATGTGGTCATAGATTTCTCCAGTGTTTTTCCTAACGATGTTGCAGGCATTCCACTAGACAGAGAGGTGGATTTCTCTATCGAGCTTATGCCAGGTACTGTGCCTATTTCTAAGGCGCCCTATCAACTAGAACCTGCTGAGATAAAGGAGTTGAAAGATCAGATACAGGATTTTCTAGATAAGGGTTTCATTCGCCCTAGATTTTCTCCATGGGGTGCACCGGTACTATTTGTCAAGAAGAAAGATGGCAGCATGCGACTCTGCATAGATTACCGATAGCTGAACAGAGTCACGATCAAGAACAAATATCCACTGCCGAGGGTTGAGTATTTGTTTGATCAGCTTTAAGGAGCATCGGTATTTTGGAAGATAGACCTCTGGTCTGAATACCATCAGCTGAAGTTTAGAGAACCTTACGTGCATAAGATGACATTCAGGACGCGTTATGGGCACTATGATTTTTTGCTGATGCCATTCGGTTTGACGAACACACCAGCAATATTCATGGATCTCATAAATCGCGTGTTTCAGCCATATCTGGATCAGTTTGTCATAGTTTTTATAGATGAAATACTTATTTATTCGAGGAGCCGAGAGGAGCACAGTCAGCATCTGAGGACCGTACTACAGACTCTACGGGAAAGACGGCTCTATGCCAAGTTCAGTAACTACGAATTCTGGCTTAACATAGTGGCATTCTTGGGCCACATTGTATCTCGGGATGTTATATAGGTTGACCCCAGCAAAGTGGAGGCAGTCAGAGATTGGCCAGTGCCTAAGAGCGTCACAAAGATCCGTAGCATCTTGGGATTTGCTGGTTATTACAGGAAGTTTATTCAGGGCTTCTCTTATATTGCAGTGCCAATGACCGCCTTGATGAAGAAGAATGACAAGTTTATCTGGGGAGCAGAGTATCAGGAGAGCTTTAAAAGATTGAAGCAAGCATTGACCACAACACCAGTTCTAGCTATGCAATCGGGGCACGGTGAGTTTGTGGTATATACTGATGCTTCAAGGCTAGGTTTGGGTACAGTGTTGATGCAACATGACAGAGTTATAGCTTATGCGTCCAGACAGCTGATGGTCCGTGCGAAGAATTATCCGGCTGGTTGTCTCGAGCTAGCTATAGTGGTTTTTTCCTTGATGATTTCGAGACATTATCTGTATGGGGAGACGTGTAGGATTTTCGCTGACCAAAAAAGCCTGAAGTACTTCTTCACACAGAAAGAGCTGAACCTGAGGCAGAGGCGATGGTTAGAGCTAGTGAAGGATTACGATTGTGACATTAGCTACCATTTGGGTAAGGATAAGTGGTTACAGATGCCCTGAGCAGGAAGCACGCAGTGATTGCTCATTTTTTGGTACAAAGACCATTGCAAGCGGAGATTCAGAGATTTGAGCTTGTAGTTTATGCTAGGGGCAATGCCCCAAATCTTGCTACTCTGACAGTACAGCCGACTTTGAGAGATAGATTTCGAGCAGGGCAGACTTCTGACGAACAGTTGCAGAAGTTGAGGCAGAGGGACGAGGCTAAAGGCCGGAGACTGTATACAGTTGTGGATGACATAGTCAAATAGAGGGATCAGTTGTGGGTTCCTGACAGTGATTCCCCGAGATCAAATATCTTGAGCGAGGCTCACAGCACCTCGTACTCCATCCATCCAGGGAGTACGAAGATCTATAGGGATCTTCAGTCTCTTTATTGGTGGCCGAGCATGAAGAGAGATATTCTGCGATTCATCTCCGAGTGTTTGACATGTCAGCAGGTCAAGGCAGAGCATCAGAGACCTCCAGGAAAGCTTAGACCACTCCCTATTCTTGAGTGGAAATGAGAGAACATCACCATGGATTTCGCGACAGGGATTCCGAGGACGACTGGTGGATATAATGCCATATGGGTGGTCATTGATCGGCTCATTAAATCAGCTCATTTCTTACCAATCAAGAAGACTTTCACCATGAATATTACACAGAGCTGTACATCAGAGAGATTGTCAGAGTGCATGGGATTCTAGTGTCCATCGTTTCAGACAGGGATCCGATGTTCACGTATGCGTTTTTTAGGATAGAGTCTACACCAGGCCTTGGGTACTAAGATGTTATTCAGTACTGTCTTCCATCCTTAGATTAGACTGATGAACAGTCAGAGAGGGTGATTCAGATCCTGGAGGACCTACTCAGAGCTTGCATGATCAACTTTCATGACAGCTGGGAACCGAGGTTGCCTCTAGTGGAGTTCACGTACAACAATAGTTTTTAGGTCTATCGGTATGGCTCTTTATGAGGCATTGTACGGGAGGAAGTATAGGTCTCCAGTGTATTGGGATGAGATAGAAGAGAAGGCGAGTTGGGAATGGATATTGTCAGATAGACCACAGAGCTAGTGGTAAGGATTCGGGACAGGATGAGGACAGCTCAGAGCCGACAGAAGAGTTACGCAGAACAGCGGCCCCGAAATCTTGAGTTTGCCATAGGAGATCATGTGTTTGTGAAGGTCACACCGATGAAGGGGATGATGAGATTTGGGAAGAAGGACAAGCTCAATCCGAGATACATAGGACCGTTTGAGATTCTGAGAGAGTTGGGACACTTGCAAACAAAGTTGCATTACCGCCGAATCTGGCAAGAGTTCATAATGTGCTCCATGTCTCCATGTTGCCGAAGTATATGTCGAATCCTTCACATTTATTGAACTACGAGCCGTTACAGCTGACACAGGACCTGTCATTCGAGGAGAGGCCCACTCAGATACTAGACAGACACGAGAGGAGGCTCCAAAACAAGGTGATCTACATTGTCGAAATCAAGTGGCTTAATCATTCTGAGGAGGAGACTACTTGGGAGACAGAGGCCGAGATGAGGAGTTGCTACCCGGAGTTATTCGGTATGTCTTAAATTTCGAGGACGAAATTTTATTTTAAGAGGGGAGAGTTGTAAGGTCCAGGAAATTTAAAGTACGTAAACTGAATGCATGCAATCTAGGGTTTTTATTTAAATTATGTGTTTAATGATTTTATTCATAATTATTTCATGGTTAGGATTTATTACACGTTTATTTTAAAGTTTCATGTATTAGGGTTTAAGTTGACTTTCGCGCTCGAACGACGAACGGAGACCAGAGATATTCAGGAAAAATATTTTTATTGAATAATTATTTTTATTTATTTGATATGAGGTCTTTTAAGCATGACTTTTGAAAATGGGCTTTGGCTGGGTATTTTTATCCGCCCGGTTATATTTTTAATTGGTACGCAAATTTTAACGATTCAGGGGACTTTTTGAGGGCTCGGACAATATTTCCTAAAATGTATCAAAAACGAAATATTTTTTCGAGAGTGTTATTGGGGTTGTTGGGTTTATTTTTAATCTTAATGGGCTCAAAACCCTTTTTACCCTTTAATTTTCATACTAGGGCCCATTAGTGCTTAATTAATCATTTTAAAAACCCAATTAAGCCACCCTAAACCTAATCCTCCTCTTAGCGGCCGCCATCCCCTCTTATAGCAGCCTCCCATCAGCTTTTACTGCAAGAAAACAGCAGCAACTTCGGCCATAGCTTGTCCCTTCAAGAAAGCTTCTCCCCGTCTCTCCGGTTCAATTTCTCGCGCGTAGTTTTTCGTGTTTTCGATCACTTTTTTCCTAAGGCATGCTTGTATTTTCATTTTCTCCTCATACAAGTCATAATTATGCTGAAGTTTATGTATTTTAATGAAAATTTTATTACAACCTTGTGTTGGCATTTTTATATAAGTTTGACATAAAAATTTGCCTCTACACGACTCATGCTCACGTTTTTTATTCTTGTGCAAGGGGACTGGTGAGTTTGGTTACTAAAGGGCTATGCACGTTGTAAATTATGGTGTCAAAGGGTTGGACTATGGAGAGGGTTGAGATTGTGCATAGGCTGAAGGTTACAACATGGTTTCTTGGGTTAAGAGTGGCTCGATTGGAAGTTTTTGGGTGCAATGGCTGTGCAAGGGTCGTCCCTAGCCCTGGACCAGACCCTGGTGGCTCCTTGGGTGGCTCTATCATGGCTGGAGTTGGTAGGGAAATCTGACGAGTGTGTGTGAGTCAAGTAGGCCACGGGTAGGGGTTCTTTGGTGATACTCGGCTTTTGACATTTTGGCAGCCTGCATGGGGCTGTGGCCATGAGTCAGGTAGGTCCATTAGGGTCCTAAGGTTGGCTAGGTGGGGCTGGTGCATGGCTGGTTCCATCGGTCATAGGCTAGGATCGAAAATATGAAATGTGGTGCGTCTAGGGTTTCGAGGTGTTAACTTGCAGATTTTTCCATCAACATTCATCAAGGGTTTGGGAGTCATAAGGGGTCTTGAATTGTTGGTTTAGGGCCTGGTCTAGTAGATTTAAGACATGAATTGAGTTGGGAAAAAAATTAGTTAAGTTTCGGGTTGATTCGGGTTGATTCGGGTTAAAACCGGGACCCTGGTCAAAGTTTTATAACGAATCGTTTACGTTTGGTAATGGGCTCGAGTTTACGTCTAGAAATACTTTTAAATATGTTTTGGGATGTTTTAAGGAGCTTGGTAAGCTTCGGGTCAAAATGTAAAGGTCCAGGGGTAAAATAGTCATTTTGGGTTTCGAGGGACAAAATAGTCATATGCACCTGAGTCGAGATTTTTGTCATGGCTGCGCCCTAAGCACGATTTTACATATTTTAATATATTTTTACGATTATGTATATGATTTTAATGAAATTTTGAAAATATATACGTTGCATGCTTGGTTTTAAAGAAAAAATTTGTATATGCATGATTTTGTAAGTAATGAAAATGATGATGTTTTTTGAAGGATGGGAGTTGGTTTGTGACCGATGATATATGTATACGATGATGATGAGGTCAAGGCACAGTGGATGGGTAATATTGTCATTGTTGTTCGACAGCCCTCGGGTACCACGGTTATGCGTAGATGGATTCATCAAGTAGAGTTGATACGAAAATCACAACTAATGAACTGAATCAATCAAAGTAAATGTAAGTATATGACAATATGATGGGCTGTTTTTATCACGATATGATTCCATGACATGTTTACGTTATGCTCATGAAATGTATGTTGATTACAGTACTTTTCCATTGGTGCATGTTATGTATATGTATTTCACTATTAACGTTATAGCGTGCGTGATGCAGGTGAGAAGTTTGAGGAGGAGACCTGGAGTTGCCGAACTCTGAGTAGACAGAGCTGGATAATGTTCAAATGACCAAAGGACCGCACTTTTTCCGCACATCACATTTTTATGAGCTTGAGTAGACATGATCGGTTTTATACGTTATTATAATATGATGTTGATTTTCAGGATTTTACTCGTTTTATTTTGTTAATGCTATGTTGTGGGCCGAGTTGGCAAATTTAAACGCAGTGTTTTATCTGTTGATTGACACGAATCTTTTGTTAAGGGTGTATTTTTCAGGAATAGTGAATGCAGCAAGATTTTAAATTCCGAAATTAAGTTTACAAAAAAAAATAGTAGAATTTTTAAGGAGTAGATGTTCAAAATCCTTAATTTAATGAATCATGCAATTTAAACATTTAATCAAGTTAAATATATCATCTAAGCATTTAAAATAATAAGCAATTTTAAATAATTTATATGCATGCGATTTATATGTGACTGATGTTTGGGCGTTACACTCAGCCTGAATGATTCACATAAGTGGAAAGTGAGCATAAAATATACAAAATTCAGATATCCATTTATGGACTCAAAGAGTCACTCAAGAAGTTGGAACCTCATATTTGACAACACTATCAAAGAGTTTGATTTTGTTAAGAAGGAATCATGTATGTACAAAAAATTTATTGGGAGTAGAATGACATTACTAGTACTTTACGATGATGACATTCTACTACTTGGGAATGATGTAGGAATGTTGCAATCAACTAAAATATTATTAGCTAGTAAATGTTTCATGAAGGATATGAGTGAATCATTAAGTGTAATAGGAATATAGATATGTATGGATAGATAAAAGATGATGCTTGTGGGGACCCGGGCTCTAAACTCAATTCCTTTTTGGGATTAATTTGATCTTTGCTAGAATTGTGGGTCATAAAAAAATTTCTTTTAAACATTATAACTAATGTATATAATCATACACCATACACAATGTTGTCATATTATTGAACTCCAAATAACATTCACATGTTCAACTACAAGTATTCTACTAGTGTTTAGGATCTAATACATGTCTAGTATTACATCACTAGTCCTTCTTCTTGGCCCGTAATCTCCACGCTATCTCGATCTCTCTCTGTAGCGACCCAGATCCTGTCCCACCTGTCGTTATGCACACATACAGACACAACAACAGCCGGAATCTCTGGTGAGAACAAATCCCAGTATAAAACATGGTATACATGCATATACACAATATAAATCATGAAACATACCATTATGAATAAAATCAATAGTAATAGGTTCCATAATCTATGAAACCAAATCAATATAAGCATGCAACTGAAATCAATTCAGATCTTGGACTCGACTCGTATCTAACTCTAGGATCCCGGTGTGAATAAGACGTCACAGTCTGCCACCTACCCTCACAATTGGGGTGACGGTACGTCTTATTCCTAGACTTCGGTCCTGTCTATATCGAATGTCTACAATCGGAGTAAATCTGCTCCTATGCGCCGATAACACCGAACAATCTAGAAATTTGGCAAATCTGCCAATGACTCTCCTATCTATTGCTTGAATATACATCTATAAACAAAGCATAACATAACAAGATATAACAATAATCTAGTATGTGATTTTGGGAAACTCAAATCAATCTAATTCGAGTGTATCTTCCCGAATTCACATGAATTAACCTTTCGTTGCACAGTCTTTGTCATGACGAGAGTCTCGATGCCGAACTGTCATATCAACTCTGAAATTGTACATTTAAGATGTATTCTATCATCTCTAACTCAAATCAACACATATACAATCAATAATCATCTCGATACAATTCGACGGCATAACGGCATAAACTTGCAATACCGATCAACAATAATCAACTCTCAACCCTGAATAGTCAATACCATATCATCACAATAACTCCTAATTCTCAAGAACACAATCTATCATACTAAAATCTGCATATACCCAACTCAAGACATGCTGAAATTCACAATATTCACATACTATATCATTTCTTCGATCCGATTGTGAATATACATTCACCATAAACATAATAACACATCATAACCATGATATCATAATTTCCCTAACATCTGAAATCTGAATCGTGCTGAAATCTAACAATACTTACATCCTTTGATAGCACTTGATGAGAGGAGCAAGAATCTATGCTTGGATTGAAATTTGGATAGATAAATCTTGCACAATTCAAATTCTAAGCTAGAATGCACTTGAAGGAATTGTCTGAAGCTTCTCTCGGTTCTTTCTGTTGAGGAATGAAGAATGAAGGACAACTCATTAAATTGCATGGCAAGTGACACATGGTTAAATTTTCGTCAAACACGTCGCACCGCGGGTGCGCCACCTTTGCACCGTGGGCGCGCTCAGCTCACGGCACCACAATCAGAAATTCAGAATAATCGACCGCGGTTGCGCTGCTTCTTGGACCGCAGGTGCGGTGATCTTACTGTACCATTATCCTACCCTACTGTCTCCCCACCGCAGGTGCGGTAGAACCAGAGGCGCGGGTGCAGTGTACTCTCGAAATCAAACTCTTAACTTTCTGCCACCACACCGCGAGTGCGGTAAAAGATAGGGCCGGGGGAGGTTCTCCTCAATGTCACACTTTCATAATTTCATGTTATCAACCTACAATTCTCGGGCATTATATTTCTCCCCCTCTTAGATATGAGTTCGTCTCGAACTCACAGGCAATCAATACAAAGTATATAACAGAAACAATATCATCAAAACTGAATAAATACTCACATCATGAAAATAGCTCGGGATATCTTGTCTCATCTCTGATTCTGTCTCCCAAGTCGCTTCTTCAATGCCATGACGACTCCACTGGACTTTCACTAGCGGAATAGTCTTCGTTCTGAGCTGCTTTTCTTTTCGATCCAAAATCTGTAATGGTTGCTCAAAATAACTCAGTGTATCGTCAAGCTCGGCCTCATCAGGCTGAATGACATGAGAAGCATCAGGCATGTATCTACGCAGCATCGATACATGAAAAACGTCATGTATCCCATATAAAGAAGGAAAGCAAGTCGATATGCTCGATCGCCAATCTTCTCGAATCTCGTACGGACCGATGTATCTAGGAGATAACTTCCCGCGTTTGCCAAATCTGACAACGCCTCTGAACGGAAAATCTTCAAGAATACTCTGTCTCTTTCAAATACTAACGGTCTACGTCTGATGTTCGCATACTTGGCTTGTCTATCCTGTGCCGTCTTCATTCTCTTTGAATGATCTTCACCTTCTCAGTCATTTCACGAACATATCAGGCCCAAGTTCTGGTACCTCAGATACATCATCCCAATACAGAGGAGATCTGCACTTCTTGCCATATAACGCCTCAAACGGTGCCATCTCGATACTCGTCTGATAGCTGTTGTTGTACGAGAATTCACAAAGTGGTAGTGAATCTTGCCAACTAGTGCCAAAATCTAGCACTACAGCTCTCAACATATCCTCTAATGTTTGGATAGTCCGCTCTGACTGTCCGTCTGTCTGGGGATGATAAGCAGTGCTTAGATGCAATGTCGTACCTAAAGCCTGCTGCAGACTGTGCCAGAAATGAGAAGTGAATCGTGGATCACGATCTGATACGATCGACTTCGGCACACCATGCAGTCTGACTACCTCTCTGATATATATCTCGGCCATCTGATCATGTCGGTACGTCATTCTGTACGGAATAAAACAAGCTGATTTGGTCAATCTGTCAATAATGACCCAAATCGCATCACAGCCCCGGGATGATCGTGGTAACTTCGTAACAAATCCATGGAAATGTGATCCATTTCCATTCAGGAATAGATAAACTCTGAAGTAAACCTCCGGGCTTCTTCCTCTCGGCCTTCACCTGTTGGCAATTCAAGCACTTAGACACAAACTCTGCAATATCTGACTTCATCTGTTTCCACCAAATTGTGTCTTCAGATCGTTGTACATCTTCCTGCCACCAGGATGAATACTGAACCGACTACAGTGCGCTTCTGACAATATCTGTTGTTTCAAATCTGAAACATCTGGCACTACAAGACGGTTATTCACATACAAATGATCATGTACCTGATATTGACTGATATCCTGATCTGACCATCTGAATCGACTTCTGAATATTCGATCAATTCTTTGTGCTGCTTTAATTCTCAAAATCAAATCTGGCTCAACTTGAATCGTAGCAAGTCGTAGTGGTCTACTATCTGTATCAAATGCTAATCCAGACAAACAACAATCTTCAATCATATTCGAAACACCTATCGTCGATAAGGATAGGGAACATACCTTTCGACTCAAGGCATCCGCTGCTGCATTCGACTTTCCTGGATAGTATTTGATCTCGCAATCAAAGTCCTTTAACAAATCGAGCCATCTACGCTGTCTCATGTTAACTCTGACTGAGAAAACAGATACTTCAGGCTTTTGATCAGAGTAGATTTCAAACTTCTCGCCATAGAGAGTGTCGCCATATCTTCAGAGCAAATACGATGGCCGCCAATTCAAGATCATGAATTGGATAACGAATCTCGTGTGGCTTCAACTGTCTCGAGGCATATGCAATCACATGTCCTCGCTGCATAAGAACACATCCTAGCCCCCTGTGAGATGCATCACAATATACGACGAAATCACCAGTACCTGAAGGTATCGTCAACACTGGAGCACTAGTCAGTCGTTTCTTCAACTCCAAGAAGCTAGACTCACAAGCTTCAGACCACACAAATGGCGCATTCTTCTGTGTCAACTGGGTAATCGGTTTCGCGATACTGGAGAAATCTTTAATGATCGTCGATATATCCTGTAACCCATGAAACTGCGTATCTCTGGTACAGAAGTCGGTCTAGGCCAACTGATCACAGCTTCAACTTTACTCGGATCCATAGAAATACGTCTCAGATATGATATGACCCAAAAAGACAACCTGTCTCAACCAAAACTCACATTTGACAGTTTAGCATACAATTTCTCTCTGTCTCAATGTCTGCAACACAATTCTTAAATGCTCGGCATGATCAATCTCACTTTGGAATATACCAAAATATCATCAATAAAAACAATAACAAACTCATCTAGATACTTCTGAAAAACGGTTCATCAAACTCATAAACACCGCTGGAGCATTCGTTAAACCAAAAGGCATGACAATAAATTCGTAATGTCCATACCTGGTTCGGAACGCTGTCTTCGGTATATCAACATTCGGACTCTCAGCTGGTGATATCCAGATCTCAGATCGATCTTGGAATAGATAGAGGATCCCTGCAACTGATCAAATAAGTCGTCGATACGAGGCAATGGATATTTGTTCTTCACTGTTGCCTTGTTCAGTTGTCGGTAATCAATACACAATCTCATCGAACCGTCTTTCTTTCGAACAAATAATACCAGAGCACCCCAAGGAGATACACTCGGTCTGATGTAACCCTTGGCCAATAAATCTTCGAGCTGTTCTTTCAATTCTTTCAATTCAATAGGCGCCATTCGATAGGGAGCTCGAGATATAGGGACTGTACCTGGTATAAGATCAATGTGAAATCAACTCTCGGGGTGGAGGTAACCCTGGAATCTCGTCTGGGAATACATCCGCAAACTCACGTACCACTGGCAGATCTGCCAATGACGGACTCGGTTTCAGTAGATCTACTGAATATATAAGGAACCCCTCTGCTCCTTTCTGCAATAATCTAGTCATCGTCAAAACAGATACTAAGGGAATCCGAGATCTGGAACCCTTACCGTAGAATTTCCACTCATCAGCCATCTCTGGTCTGAACCTGAAATCTTCTGGAAACAGTCTACAGTGGCTCGGTACTTGGTTAACATATCAATCCCAACAATACAATCAAAATCAGCTAACCCAAGCACAATACAATCTAAATCAATCTCGTGACCCTCAAACTGTAGTATACAATGTCTAACTGAAGTCACAATATAAGACCACTTCCAACGGAGAAGAAATAGACACTACAGCAGATAACTGACTCGACAGGCAATGAAGCAACAATGCAAAACGCTCAGATATGAAAGTATGAGATGCCACCCGTGTCTATCAATACATAGGCAGGATAATCGCAAAGAAAACAGTTACCTGCAATCACATCATCTGGTGCATCTTGGGGCCTGTTCTTCAGGTAAGTGCAAATACTCGAGCCTGCTGTCTGGGAGGCTGGCTCCTGTCTGCCTACCTCTGCCTCGGGACTGCGGTCTGTGCAGGGTGGCGGCTGAAAAGAATGGACAGATTGATGCTTTCCGCTCAGGCTTAGACTACTGAACTAGATGCTCTACACTTGAGCTTGCTGTGTTCCCTTTCTCTGTGGACAGACTCTGGCGAAGTGTCCCTGCTCTCTGCAAATATTACGCGACCCATCACACCCTGACACTGCTTAGTGGCATGTCTACCTCCACAAGAACTGCAATACACCTGTATACTCTACTCTGGCCAGGACCTCTCTGTCGAGACCCACTGGAGCTCGACGAACTGCTCCCTGATCTCTTAAACTGTTTGCCCTTTGCTTTCAACTGGCTTCTTCCTTCCTGCTGCTACCACCGCTCTCGAATCTGGAGGGGGTTGAAATAAGGTTGTGGCGGTCTCGGAGTAGGAGCGACTTAGGAAGTGCTTCGTTGCCTAAGCAATCCAGCTTCTGCCCCTTGGCCGGTTCAATGCTACAGCAAACTTATTGGGCCTACCGATATCACCAAGGTATAGATTTCTGGATTCAGACCATTATTAAAATGATCCGCAACGGCTTCGTCATTTTCTGCGACATGAGGAGCAAATCGGAGCAATACAGAGAACTTAGAAACATACTCCTCAATGTTCAGACTGTCCCTGTCTCAAATTGGCAAAATTCAGCACCATTTGTCTTTTCGGTAGGACAACGGGGAAAAATTGCTGATAAAACTCAGTCTTGAACACATTCCCTGTAGTCTGCGGTGCCACGATGCTCCAATGCTCTCTTCGTGGTAAGCCACCAGTTCTTTGCAACTTCTTGCAGTTGATGTCGCAATCAATTTCAACTCGTCGATCATCGGTGTAACTCAAGGGAATCAAATAACATCTCGATGTCATCGAGCCAACTTTCATAATCGATAGCATTCTCTGTACTTTTCAGTGTCGGTCGTCTAAATGACTGAAACCTCTTAAGTAAAGTCTCCATCGATGTAGCGGTCACGTCCGTCGGATCATTGGATGTTACTGCCCTGTTCTGGTGCTCGACCTTGCTACTGGTTGCGGTACTCATCGAGGCGGCATTTCTGATTATCAAACAGATTAGTATACAATCTATATAATCTGTCTCGCCCTCCTCTGATCATATACCCTTGATCCAGAATCGGTTCTGATTCAGTCTTGGGCCGAATACATGCGGTAAATCAACTCAGATAACGAGACAACATGTAATAAGAAGCAATAAATCATACTAGCACCACAAAAGCAGGAAGAAATTTCAATCTACCCCGCTCATTCTACTCTATCTCAGTCTAAAGGATCTATCGCTCTGATACCACCTGTTGTGGGGACCCGGGTCTAACTCAATTCCTTTTGGGATTAATTGGATCTTTGCTAGAAATTGTGGGTCATAAAAAAAATTTCTTTTAAACATTATAAACTAATGTATATAAATCATATACCATACACAATGTTGTCATATTATTGAACTCCAAATAACATTCACATGTTCAACTACAAGTATTCTACTATTGTTTAGGATCTAATACATGTCTAGTATTACATCACTAGTCCTTCTTCTTGGCCCGTAATCTCCACGCTATCTCGATCTCTCATCTCTGTAGCGACCCAGATCCTGTCCCACCTGTCGTTATGCACACATACAGACACAACAACGCCGAAAACTCCGGTGAGAACAAATCTCAGTATAAACATGGTATACATGCATATACACAATATAAATCATGAAACATACCATTATGAATAAAATCAATAGTAATAGGTTCCATAATCTATGAAACCAAATCAATATAAGCATGCAACTGAAATCAATTCAGATCTTGGACTCGACTCGTATCTAACTCTAGGGATCCCGGTGTGAATAAGACGTCACAGTCTGCCACCTACCCTCCCAATTGGGGTGACGGTACGTCTTATTCCTAGACTTCGATCCTGTCTATATCGAATGTCTACAATCGGAGTAAATCTGCTCCTATGCGCCGATAACACCGAACATCTAGAAATTTGGCAAATCTGCCAATGACTCTTCTATCTTATTGCTTGAATATACATCTATAAACAAAGCATAAACATAACAAGATATAAACAATAATCTAGTATGTGATTTTGGGAAACTCAAATCAAATCTAATTCGAGTGTATCTTCCCGAATTCACGTGAATTATACCTTTCGTTGCACAATCTTTGTCATAATCGAAGTCTCGATGCCGAATCTGTCAGTATCAACTCTGAAATGGTACATTTAAGATGTATTCTATCAATCTCTAACTCAAATCAACACATATACAAATCAATAATCAATCTCGATACAATTCGATGGCATAACGGCATAAACTTGCAATACCGATCAACAATAATCAACTCTCAACCCTGAATAGTCAATACCATATCATCACAATAACTCCTAATTCTCAAGAACACAATCTATCATACTGAAATCTGCATATACCCAACTCAAGACATGCTGAAATTCACAATATTCACATACTATATCATTTCTTCGATCCGATTGTGAATATACATTCACCATAAACATAATAACACATCATAAACCATGATATCATAATTTCCCTAACATCTGAAATCTGAATCGTGCTGAAATCTAACAATACTTACATCCTTTGATAGCACTTGATGAGAGGAGCAAGAATCTATGCTTGGATTGAAATTTGGATAGATAAATCTTGCATAATTCAAATTCTAAGCTAGAATGCATTTGAAGGAATTGTCTTAAGCTTCTCTCGGTTCTTTCTGTTGAGGAATGAAGAATGAAGGACAACTCATTAAATTGCATGGCAAGTGACACATGGTTAAATTTTCGTCAAACACGTCGCACCGCGGTGTGCGCCACCTTTGCACCGTGGGCGCGCTCAGCTCACGGCACCACAATTCAGAAATTCAGAATAATCGACCGCGGTTGCGCTGCTTCTTGGACCGCAGGTGCGGTGACCTTACTGTACCATTATCCTACCCTACTCTCTCCCCACCGCAGGTACGGTAGAACCAGAGGCGCGGGTGCAGTGTACTCTCGAAATCAAACTCTTAACTTTCTGCCACCACACCGCGAGTGCGGTAAAAGATAGGGTGCGGGGGAGGTTCTCCTCAATGTCACACTTTCATAATTTCATGTTATCAACCTACAATTCTCGGGCTATTACAATGCTAGAGCTTAACCTATCCAATTATATTGATACCATAATGAGGAGATTCTCTATGGAGAAGTCCAAGAGATGATATCTACAGATATGTCATGGTGTGATTCTATCCAAGTCTATGTGCCCTAAGACTGAAGAGGAGATAAAATCCATGACATGCATCCCATATGATTATGCTTTTGGTATTATTAAATATGGTATAATATCTACTCAACCTGATATAGCCTTTGCACTGAGTGTTGCAAGCAGATATCAGTCGAACCACGATCTACTACATTGGAAAGCCATGAAAAAAATTCTTAAGTATTTGTGAAGGACTAAGAATTTGTTCATGGTATACAGGGCAGAAGATTAAAATTGGAATGCTATATTGATTTTGATTTCCAATAAGATGTGGATGATTCAAAAACAACAACTGGATTTGTATTCAAGCTCAAATGTGGTTCTGACTCTAGGAAAAGTTCTAAACAAGACACCACTACGGATTCAACCACTGAGACCGAATACATAACTGCAACAAAAGAAGTTGTTTGGATGAGGTATTTCATCCAAGAGTTGGGCATTATTTCAAACGGGGTTGATTCAGTCTTGCGTACTACGACAACACTAGTGTTGTTGTGAAACCAAATGAGTCGACGTCCTATCAGTTATCCAAACATACACTGAAAAAGTTCCACATCATGTTAGAGATTGTGTGGGCTCTTAACTCCAAAACGTTATTACAATGTCATTTGATTAGATTTAATTAATTACAGCAGAAAATGAGTTTAATTTTTCTTTACAATTAGTCCAAAACATCTTATTTGAATACTAAAAATAGTATTTTTTCTCACATCATAAAATATGCCCACACATAATCAAACCCAAATACAAACAATCATATTCTCGGGACATGCCCCGATATATGGATACATATATATATATACTGGGATAGACCACTAAACCTCAACTCAAACTATGACTTCTCCAGAAGCACCCTCTCCGGTCTCCTGATATCCTGGAGTACATGTCATTGTCCACATACAAAGACAACAACAGCCCCCTCTGGGGTGAGCAAAGCTCAGTCTGAAACAACCACAATATATACCACAAGTATTTAAGCAATGATATATGCTATGCAATGCAAGTATCTCGAGGATATATCTAGTCAAATGCCCATCCAATGAGCATATATCAAAATCAATCGAATCGCTATCAAATCAATGCTCGAGCTGGCACACCGGCCTCAATCAGGGATACTTGTATGATAGCGTCGACAAAACGCCATCAAATCCCAAATCTCAATCAATCATTGGGGCCACAAATGACTATGCTTTAAGGGCCACGTAATGCCAAAAATAGCATCGTGTTCACAAACCCCAGAATCAAATCCAATCATATCCAGGTATCCAAGGATCATAGCTCAACGTGTATGTCAGGTATGCCACATCAACTCAACAAATAATGCATATAGACATATATTCTCAATCATATCAATCAAACATATATCATATGATACAGATACCAGTCGTATGTTACCCGGTCGCAACATACCTCAATTCTTCGTTTCCAGTTGATGTAGCTTGAAGATATCAGTATAATAATCTATCTACATCAATAACACGTTCATTTCAATCAATAATTTCTTTCAAATTCAACAATATAAGTTTCAAATATCTTTTGAAACTTTGAAAATTCATTTCAAATCAAAGTCATAACATAATTCAATTCCAACTTCAAATACGAGTTTTTTGTCGGTTATTCTATCACATATATGGATCTCGACTTCAAATACATGTTATTCCACCACTTCAACAAATAAAGGTGCTTAAACAAGAAGAATCGTACCTCAAAAGAAAGCTCTCGATGCGAGGATTCCGAATATATAATTTGTTTCAAGTTTGGGCAATGCTTCGATATAGATTCGGACGATAGAACCTTGGTCTCCAACTTTCCTCTCGAAACTTTAAAGGGAAGGAAGAGATTTCTGTCGAAAAAACTCATCCTTATAATTCTTAAATCGTGTGCAAGAGGGCGGTGCGCACCGGAACTCGCGCATGTGTTCTGCCCGTGCACGCGGGTCTGCGCAGGTGCGCGTCTTGTTCTGTCCAAAACGCTATTTTAGGTTCAGAATTAGCACAAGTGGTAAACATAAAAGTTGTAGATCTATTCTTTGCTTTCATTTTCCACTGATCTCACTCAATTTGGATATCGGATGCGAGAGATATGCACATTCTCCCACAATGTGTTAGTGCAGAAACGGCAATGCACACGATACACTTCGGGATGATTTTGCCCCAATTTCCAATTGGATTTGGACAAATCTCAAGACATGAAAGTTTTAGTACTGTGTATTAGCTTTCCAATTAAATTTGTCTCATGTCATTTGGACTAATACTCACTTAATTATGTTAAAAACCATAACATGTGTTACTTTTCTGTCGCAGTTTAGCATACTTTTCAAGCACAATTCAATTTCTAATACAATCTTTCATCCTCACAACCTATTTTCTCATTTTCTTGTCATGATATACATCATATACGTAATCAAATGATAATTTCATGAGTTATCGATAATCAACATAAGATTTACGATAATACAATACACGGCCTCACATTTCTCCCCCACTTAAAAGATTTCGTCCTCAAATCTCAATGTACATAACATCGGTAAACATATAATATATCTATCACCAGTTATAATATATATCAAAACTAAAATCATTAAATGGATCATTATACATTGAATACAATGGAACAGAAGGAATAGAATCAAACAGGTGTGGATAAGATTCTTGCATCTTGCTCTCCAATTCCCACGTTGATTCTTCCATACCATGTTGTGTCCATTGTACTCGAACTAAAGGAATCGATTTATTACACAATATCTTCTCCTTTCATTCCATAATACAAACAGGTTGTTCCACATAGGAAAGAGAAGGATCAAGTTCAACTTCATGAGGTTGAAGCACATGTGAAGGATCTGGTTCATATTTCCTCAGCATAGAAACATGAAATACATCGTGAATGACAGATAAAGATGGCGGCAATGCCAATGGATAAGCAAGATTCCCAACTCGATCAAGGATCGCGTATGGACCAACATATCGAGGAGATATGTTCCCACGCATGCCAAATCGAACAGTGCCCCTAAAGGGAAATATTTTCAAAAACACTTATCACCTTTCAGGAATTTTTATGGTCGTCTTCGTTTATTCGCATAACTCATTTGACGATCCTGAGAAGCTTTCATTCGCCGTCGAATAACTTGAACTTTATCGTTCATTTCCTGTATCTTTTCAGGTCCAGTCAATTTTTTTTCACGAATTTCATCCCAAAACAACAGTGATCTACATTGTCTCCCGTATAGGACTTCAAACGGTGTTATACAAATAATCGTTTGAAAGCTATTATTGTAAGAAAATTCCACTAATGGTAAGGCATCTTGCCATCACATTCTGAAATACATCACAATTGCACGTAACATATCTTCTAACGTTTGAATTGTATGCTCACTCTGGCCATCATTTTGAGGATGATATGCAGTAGTCATAGCCAAACGCGTACCCATCGCTTCTTGGAAACTACCCCAGAATTTAGAAGCTAATCTATGATCACGATCAGATACAATTGAGACTTGAACACCGTGCAGTCTCACAATATTCTTGATGTATAAACGGGCAATTCTCTTAAGGATAAGTCCGCTCATACGGAAATAAAATATGCAGATTTCGAAAGTCGATCAATAATAACCAAATAACATCGCAGCCCATATGCGAACGAGGTAAATGAGCCACAAACTCCATAGCAATATGGTCCCAATTCCATTTCGGTATTTGAAGACTATGGAAATATATATTTTTAAGGCTTGATAAATGATTAAATAGAATGAAAATTTTCTAAAAATGCTGGAATCCAAATTATTTTACGATTCGAGCCCTATTTTATCTAGGAAGTCATTTTTAGTCAAACAAAAAACTTTTAAAGGGCTGAAAGTTATTATTTTTGGAAACTATTTTTGTAAACTTTTATTTTATAATTAAAAAGGCCTTATTGGGCCTAATTTCACAAGGATCGATGGGCCTAATTATTTTCAAATAAAAAACCATGAAACCCCAACTTTGTAACGAATGATTTTCGAAACTCATAAGATCAACACTAGGGTTCTAAAGACTTCTAGTGGCCTCAAATTACACAAAACACGCACACTAAGATTTTCAAAATTTCGAGAGCAAAATCCAAGGTTTTTTCGTCGCCCTTTTGCTCTTCTTCGCAACATGCGCCAACGATTGAATATTCGAGCGTTATCAATGCAAAGGCACGCTTTAATTTTTTTTTCACCATTCAAATCATAATATGTGTGTTTCATACTTGAAAGCATGAAAACTATGTCTATCAGATTATTAAACGTTTTGACAATTATTTTCAAAGTTTTGACGTTTATACGCATATATGTGACGTGTTATGATTTCTAAAGAACACACTACCGTTAGGGAATGTTAAAGGATTGTAAAAAGGAGTTTTTTAAACGTGCAAAGAGGTCTGGACAGTAGCGCGAGGGCCGTGAATGGTGAGGAGGTTGAACCTAGGGTTTCCTCATGAGTTTCCTTGTGGTCATGGGACAGCTAGGAAGGAACCGCACTAGGGCTCGGCCAGGGCCCTACGCGTGGCTTAGGGAAAGATGGCTAGGAAGATTCCTAGGGGATGAAACGATGGCTCGAAGAGAGTGAAAGCCGCGAGCCCTAGGGTTTCTCGCGCATGGTGCGCTTAGCTTGGCTACGGACAGCTGGGGGATGGTGCGCTGGTCATGGCTGGGTCAGGTAGGGGTCAAGGAGGGTCTGGCATGGTCTGGCGGGGGTTCTGGCATGGTCTGGCTGCGGACGGCTGGGGGATGGTGCGCAAGTCAGCCTCATGGTTTGGGTGAGGCGAACAATTTGATGGAGGTTAGGGTTCGGTTTTGCTAGGGAAAGGGAATAGGCTCAAACCGTGGTTCATGGGGATAGTTCGTGGTTCACAGGGGTATTTTAGATATGAAAAGCTTATGTTTAAAGTTTTGGAAGGAAATATTATTTTTGAAATTATTGGGGTTTAAAACGCTTCACGATTTATCTATTAAGTTATAAATCGAAAGACTCGGGTTTATGTCTAAGAAAAATATTACAAAACAAAAATAAGATTATATGATGCTATGCGATGATAGATGATAAGGCCAAATCTTACAAAGATTTTAGGGATTTGATTTGATAATATTTGTCCTTATCTAGACTTTTTATCCCTATCATATGCTTAATTGAATAATAATTGTAGATTTAAATAAAAGAGGAAAAATGATTAAATTTGGAAATAAAATAAATCTACAAGACTTCAAAGAAAGAAATACCAAAGGAAAAGAAATAAATATTCTTATATTTATTATCTTGATATTATTGAAGTTTTGATAAAGATTGAGTCTCATATTTGAAAATAAAATCTACAATCTTATTTACAAGGGTTAAGTTGAGATGGGCTTAAAAAGAAATTGGAGGATTAGGCCCATGAAGAATTATAAAAAGCAGAGTACGTGAGCAGAAGAGGAGAGGCGCAAACAAAAGAAAAAAAACCAGCGCGGAAGGGAGAGAAGAGAGGAGAGAAGAGAGAAGCGTATAGAGTGAAGAGACGGAAGAAGGCATCGTAGAAGGATGAGGAAGAAAGAACGAACGTACAGGAAGAAAGAAGCGCAGAAGACCGCGGAAGAAAGGAACAGAAGCTACTGTGACAAAAGCTGGAGGAATTCCTCACACACGCCTAAATCACAGAGAATTCCTCTTATTTATTTCTTTCTTTTGTTTTCTTCTATGAACTTAATATGACTTTTCACTTCTATTTTGAATTAATGGAATAATTTTCTTTAGGCTAAGACCACAATAGGACCAAACAATACTTTATTTGATATTTGTTTTATTTTCATTATATTATTTTTCTATATTTTAATTATTGATTGATGTTAGTTTAATATTTCTTGTTAATAGCCTGATCAACTATTTACATGTATGTTGATTAATCACGAATCGGAAGATGATTGATTAAATATAGCAACAAAGACGTCATCAACACATGGTTAAACTGACTAGAAATAGTATTCGGTTTCAGTGTGCGGTTTTAGGTGAAAACTGAAATTCCACGAAGATTTAATGCATTTAAATCTAATTAAATTCAATTAGAAATAATTGGACTGTTAGACTTAAATAGGTTTATTAACTCGAGGAATCATTTAATAAATAAATTTGGGGATTTCACCGTGATTGTCAAGAATTAAATAATTAATTGAATTTAAACACGTGTCAACATAGTAGAATTTGGTAACGTTGTGTGTCTTAGTTATTTATTTGAATTTGAATTTGAATCTCTCCTTTGATATCTGAATTCGTAGTTTTTAATTGCAATTATTTATTTAAAGTTTAGATTAATAATCCACATATCATCTTTTTATTTATTTTGTCTAGCTTAAGTTAAGTGATATAAATTCTAGTAATTAATATTAGTCTCTGTGGGATCGATATTGGACTCATCATCCATTATTATAATTTGTCCTAGTCCGCTTGCTAGATTTATTCCCAACCGAAATCGTCGGTCAAGTTTTTGGCGCCGTTGTCGGGGATTAATTTATTTAATATTAGAATAAATTACTTATTTGAGACTAGACATTTTTTCGAATTTTTTCTATTTTATTTGATTTATTTTTATTTTATTGCGAGGTACTTCAAGATGGATCATCGGGGAGTGTTCACGAATTTTGCCCAACAATACTCAGAACCATTCTATGCTGCTTGGGGGAGATTCAATGATCTAGCAAACAACTTTCGGTTTCATGATTTGTCAAACTACACTCTTATTCAATTTTTCTATTTTGGTTTGGATGAGGCAACAAGAAGTTGGGTAAATTATGGGGCTTTGGCAACTGGTAGTCACTTATTTAATAGAGAATACAACAGTGCGATGCACTTGTTAAATGATATGGCAGATTTCGACTACCACTGGCATTGTGATCCTTCACTGCAGGGTTGGAGTCACCAATATCCTCCACAATTTTGCCCCGATTTTGTAAACCAACCATTTGAACAACAAGAAGAGCGTAGTGCACATTTAGATGAAATCATAGCCCAGTGGAAGAAGATGGTCAACTCTTTGTGTTTCATCGATGAACAGATTGAGCTTCTAATGAAACTAGTGTCCGAAATCAACCAAGAGGACGAAGCGATTTTTGTCGATCAATTAATGACCAATCAGGTAAAATACACCTGTGTGGGGGGCCCCAAAGTACACCCAGTTCGCATGAGTGGTCCGGGCACCTGTGTGGGGGGCGGCGGCGGTGTGGCGGTGGGGGAATGATGACAACTCAAACAATAAAGGTTTGGAGAGTGATTCAAATCATGTAGAAATTTCATCTGAATCTAATCTTCCACAAGTATTTGAGCTGAAGGAAGAAGATTCTTCG